>NC_091473.1:133417139-133717139 GCF_036971445.1 Narcine bancroftii | reverse complement strand
TGATGACAGCAGTGAGAACAGAGCGTGTGTTGGGTAGTGCGGATTAACGATGATCGCTGCTGAGAAAGCATGGTCAAGTTGGGCCAAAGGGCATTTTATGAAACTCTATGACTGCATGACATGCGGTTCCTCATCAAAATTGGGAGATCTTTATTAACTGAATGCCTGATTTTGCCTTTCACTGTACTGAGGCAACATAAGTAACTTTTCTGTGGGCGTGTGTGGTTGGGGACACCAGTCAAGGATGCAAATATTCACTTTTGGGAAATTCTCAAATTTTGTACGCAATTTTTTTTTAAAAATCAGCTTTTGAAAAATCTCCTAAACTAGATGATGACTACACTACACTTTTGTATCTGTGCAGTTGAATAATCAGTGCTTATAATAGGCCAAGTAATTAATTTTATTTTTCTTCTTTTTGCAAAACCTTCAAGTGAGACCAGACCAATTAATGCAGGAATAATTACATGTTTACTGAGCCAAAAGAATCAAGTTCATTTTGGCCTTTCTCATAAACAGTGTTTACCCGCACTGCATTCCTGAACGTGAACATCTGGTGTGGCTTCAGTGTCAGCTGGATCACTTGGAATTAAGGAGGCAAATGCAGATAACGGATCTCAACAAGCTTTTGCCTAAATGCATTATTTTCAAGATTCCTTTATTGTTGTGTAATAAAAAACGGTGTAATATTACACAAAATGTGCTTTCGCCTGCCGTAAGGCAGACTCATTTGCCCTCCACAGAAATTGCCTGAAGTGCCTCTTATGGTCAGATAAAGAGTCCCCAGGTGTCTGTGGATTCACCTCTGGCACTCCCACAGCCCCCGCAGCCACACAGGGCCCAAACCATCAGCCACACAGGGCCCAAACCAAGCTCCAAAGCTGAACCTCCAACACGACCTGTGCCCTCAGCACCCTCTCGCCTCCTGGTTCCGATACCTGGTGCCCCCTTCAGCCAGCCTCAAGACAGTCTCCGGCAGTCCACAGCAGTATTTCAGCCTGCTCTTAGTTAAATGAACAAACTATAATTGTCAAGGTCTATGGCAGTAATTTTATTCAGACAGCAGCCCATGATCTGCCTCATGCTGTTTTAAGATTCTGTATGAAATACTTCATTCCAACAATATATATTACATATATTTAGAAACATAGAAAACTTACAGCACAATACAGGCCCAAATTCTATTTTTCTAACCTCCATGTACCTATCTAAAAGTCTATTAAGGGAGCCTAACGAATCCAACTAGCATGGCCGACAGCCCATTCCACACATTCACATCTCCTCTGTACCTACTCCCCAGCACCTTAAACCCGTGTCATCTTGCGGCAACCATTTCGGCCCTGGAAAAAAGCCTCTGTTTATTTGCTTGTTCAGTGCCTATCATCTTAAACACCTCATCCTCGGCTGCTCCAAGGAGAAAAGGCCAAGTTCACGCAACCTCTTTTAATAAGGCATGCTCCCCGAACCAGGCAAGGGATGTAGAATAGTAACAGGCTCTTCCAGCCCATGAGTCTGTGTTGTTCAGTTACCCCCAGGTGATCAATAAACTGACTAATGCTGTATGATTTTGGAGGGTGGGAGGAAATTGAAGCCCCCAGAGATAATCTACACTGTAATGGGGAGAAAATATAAACTCCTTACTGACACCAGGGGATTCGAACCCGGGTCATTGGTGCTGTAAATGCTATGCACTAACCTCTACAGTAAGTGTGTCACCCTATACAAAATAGAATTTTACAAAATATGATTTTTCACAAAGTTTTCTATTAAAATATGCTCTTTCTATTGTTCATCAATCAATATTGATTTTTAATTTCCTATTCAGATAAAAAGGATATTAAGACTGTAGTCAACCACTGTAGTGTATAATTATCTGGTCAAACATTGGCTGGTTGTACCTGTGGCCCCTCCCTGCAGGCTCC
Organism: Narcine bancroftii; assembly: GCF_036971445.1. Taxonomy (NCBI): domain Eukaryota; kingdom Metazoa; phylum Chordata; class Chondrichthyes; order Torpediniformes; family Narcinidae; genus Narcine; species Narcine bancroftii. The sequence goes on along the minus strand of NC_091473.1, from coordinate 133,715,217 downwards.
TGTACAAAAGTGGCTGCTCCACAGTCCTCTGCAACTCGGGGCAGAAAAGACGATCAGTATGTTCTCAAGTGAATTAAAGCCTATTGGTTTCTCCACAATAGTCTCCTGAATGATTGATGGTGCATCAAAGATATTAGCAAAGGTATCAAAGATTCATATGGATAATGCAAGGGAGGATAAGACCAACAATTGTTACCTGGAGGATTATCCAACTGGTTGGACAGGAAGCTGCTCTGGGCAAGGAAATTCCCATGTGCTTGCTCCTGGAGGGTCATCTGACCAGCCAAGCTGGAGGCATGTCGAAAATAATTTTCTCATGTCAATCAAGGTTGAGGCTTCCATGCAATTGGTTGCCCTTGGTCACGTGGGTGCACCTGGACCAGCCCTCTAGCCGGCTTGCAGCATAAAGCCCGCCACATGGATCAGACCTCCCTCTTGTTCCCTCGAAACATCTGTGAGCCGCATTGCAGGTCGCAGGCCACAGGTGATGCTAAAGGACTGACTGTGAAGGGTCTGATCCAGGCTGTGAGGCATGGGCAATGCTGGAGACCAGTAGTGTGGTGTATGCTGGTACAGGCTGGGACCTATAGGGGAACACACCTGCTTCAGTTGTAATTAGACAACTGTTTCTCTGTCGATTAGTGCATTGTGCTTGTGTTTTGCAGAGCAGTGTTGGATGCTGGTGTGTAGCCTTAGCATCACTGACCAGCATCCAATGTGCAGGATTTGTGGGCTGCTGTGGTGAACGTGTGTGTGAATGTTCCCCTGTTGCAAATTCCTCCGCGTGTAAATAAAGATCACTGTTTTCTACTAACATGTGTCCAGGACTTGTTACTCTCAGAATCTGTTGAATGTATTCTCCCTAACAGAACAGTAAAAACAGAACTTATACCCAGTCCTTTTCCATGACAAGGTCAAGGGTTATTCCACTGAAGTCTTTATATTAAATTCTTAAGGGTTTAGACAGACAAGTTGCAGGTACGTTGTTTCCAATGCTGGGAAAAACTAGAACCAGGGGTCACAGTTTAAGGATAAGGGGGAAGTTTTTTAGGACTGAGATGAAGAAAAAAATATTCTCTCAGAGAGTGGTGGATCTGTGGAAATCTTTGAGGCTGGTTGCTTGTCATTATTTAAGAAGTGGTTAGATTTGGCCCTTGTGGCTAAGGGGATCAAAGGGAGAAGGCAAGGAACCAGGTACTGATCAGCCATGATCATGGTGGTGTAGGCTTGAAGGACCAAAATGGCCTACTCCTGGACCTATTCTTCTATGTTTTTATGATAATGCAGAACATTTGGTAGCTGGATCATTTCTACTTCTCGGGGACCACAATTAGAAAAATTTGAGGGAAGATTTCTTTCTTTTAATGCTCAGAATATGGAACTCAGAAACAAAAGGAGTCCTTTTAGTGATTGCATCTAAAGGGATGCTGGATGAGGACACTAGTGATGAAGAAATAGAAGCTGATGCTGATAAGATTAGACATATGATTGGGCAGGTAAGAGCAGAAGAAGCAGGAGATGGCTATTCAGTCCATTATGCCTGCTACACAATAGAAACACAACTCATAGTGTAAACTATTGGATCTAGATCCTCACCTCCCATAAATCTGTCTTTGGCCTCCATCATCAAGACTGGCCACAAAATAGTCATTCAAAGTCTCAGCTATTTCCTCATGACCCAGTATCAATTCCCCCTTCTCATTCTTCAAGGGACCAGCCTTCACTTTAGCCACCCTTTTGTGCTTTATATAATTATAAAACTTTTACTGCCTGTTTTTATATTTTGTGCTAATATTTTTCATATTCTACCTTTCTTCTCTTAATTGCTTTTTAAAGTTTTGCCAGTCTTTTATTTTCCCAATGGTCTTGGTGACTTTATATGCAAAAGCTCTTAGTTTGATGCCTTCCATTATTTTTTAGTTATCAAGTCTGGCTGTCCCCACCTTGCTTTTAACTGGACTATAGATTTGTTGAGGACCTTGAAAAATCTCATTGAAAGTCTTCCACTGTTCCTCAACCGTCCCTCCACATAGCCTGCATTCCCAGTCTACCCTGGCCAACTCCTCCCCCATCCCCTTGTTTGATATAATACAATGGTTTTGGACCAAACTATTGTACCCTCCATTTATACGAGAACTCATTCATACTGTGATCACTCTTTCCGAGAGGATCCCTAACCACAAGATTGCTAATTTTACCCATCTCATTGCACAGGACCAGATCCAAGATAGTATGTGGTCAAGTAGGTTCAGTAACATGCTGTTCAAGAAAGATGCATTCTCTGAATTCCTCCTCAAGGTTGCCTCAACCAATTTGATTCTCCTAGTCAATATGCTCGTTAAGGTCCCCGACGATATCTGCTGTTCCATTCTGACAGGCCTCTGACATTTCTTGGTTTATTGCCTGAGACACTGTAATGTTATTATTGGATGGCCTTCAGATATAACTCCCACCAGTGATTTTTTTTTTCCAATTTACAATTCGTAATCTTTACCCAGATGGATTCAACATTTTGCTCCTCAGATCTACATCATCTCTCACGATTGCCCTGATCTCATCCTCATTGTGAGATAGCTTGGTGTCAAAGAATGCTTCAGTAACAATTTGTACTTATGAAAGTGCATTTACAACAAAAAGTGTTCCAAGATACTGCACAGGAGGGAACTCAGACAAATGAGGATGCCAAGACAAATAAGAAAGTGCTAGTGGATAGGACCAATAACGGGATCAGAGGCTTAGATCTAATAAAAAAGAAAAGAGCAGATAAACTGAGGGAAGAAATTCTAGATCCTGGTGTCTTGGCAGTGAAAGGCACAGAGGTACAGTGTTAAATTTGGTGAACTGGATAGGTACTTATAAAGCTCAATGTGATTATAGAGAGAGATATAGATGCGGCAGGCACGCCAGGGCGGCGCAGTTACTGTAGTGGTCAGTGCAACGTTGTTACTGTGCCAACGACTGGCAAATTCAGAGCTGTCTGTAAGGAGTTTGTATGTTCTCCCCGTGTCTCCAGGGGTTTTCTCCAAGTGTTCCAGTTTCCTCCCACTGTTCAAAATTTACTGGGGGGGTTGGTGGGGTTGTAGGTTAGTTGTGGCATTTGGGTGGCACTGGCTAGTGGGCTGGAAAGGCCTGTTAGTGTGCTGTATAGAACTCTACAGTACCGGCCCTTCAGCCCTCAATGTTGTGCTGACACATATTCCTTAAAGAATTAGTGCCAAACCCTCTCAACCCTGTAACCCTCTATTTTTCTTCCATCTATGTGTCTGTCTAAGAATCTCTTAAATGCCCCTAGTTTCAGCCTCCACCACTATACCTGGCAAGGTATTCCAGGTACCCACAACTCTGTGTTAAAAAACTTACCCTTAATGTCTCCCCTAAACTTCCCTCCCTTCACTTTATACAGATGTCCTCTGGTGTTTGCTGTTATTGTCCTGGGAGAAAAGGCACTGGCTATGGACCTTATCTATGCTTTTCATAATTTTGTAGACCTCTATTAAGTCTCCTCTCATCCTTCTATGCTCCAAAGCAAAAAATCTCAGTTCTGCTAACCTTGCCTCCTAAGACTCCTTTTCCAATCCAGGCAACATCCTGGTAGATCTCCTCTGGACCCTCTCCATAGCTTCCACATCCTTCCTATAATGAGGTGACCAGAACTGAACCAGAGAGTTGTAGAGTTGCAACATGATCTCTCTACTCTTGAACAATCCTCCTATTTAATGAATCCCAGCAACGCATTGGCCTTCTTAACTATTCTATCAACCTGTGTGGCAACCTTGAGGGTGCATAGATTTGAACCCCAAGGTCCCTCTGTTCATCCACACTCTTAAGTAATCGGCCATTAACCCTGTACTCAGCCTTCTGGTTTGTCCATCCAAAATGCATCACCTCACACTTACCCAAATTGAACTGCATCTGCCACTTCTCCAACTAACTCTGCATCCTGTCTCTATCCTCTTATAACCTTTGTCAATCTTAAGCTCCATCCACAACTCCTCCAGCCTTTATATCATCCACAAACATACTGACCTATCCTTCTGCCTCTTCATTCAGGTCATTTATAAGAATCACAAAGAGCAGGGGTCCCAGAACAGATCCCTGCTGCACTCCACAAGTCACTGACCTCCAGGCAGAATAATTTCCTTTCACCACTACTCTCTGCTTTCTACCTACAAGCTAATTTTTTATCCACACAACATGGATCCCATGCCTCATGACTTTCTGCATGAGCCTTTCATGGGGGGGGTGGGGGAGGGCTTGTCAAATGTTTTGCTAAAATCCATGTCAACCACATCTATCGCCCTATTTACATGAATTTATTTTGTTACGTCATTAGGCACGACCTTCCCTTCACAAAGCCATGTTAACTATCTTTAAGAAGTGTGTACTTCTCCAAATATTCATAGATCTTATCCTTAAGAATCCTCTCCAATAGGTTGTGCATCACTGACATAGGACTCACCAGTCTATAATTCCTAAGATTCTCCCTGTTACTTTTTTTTTAAATAAGGAGGACGACTTTTACCATTCTCCAATCCTCCGGCACCTCCACTACAATCAAAGAGGAGGATTCAAAGATCATAGCTACTGCCCCAGCTATCTCTTCTCTCACTTCCCACAGCAACCTCTTGATGTTTGTAAAGAAGATCCCCACTTCCACTTCCTTAATTTCCACACAAGTTCTATTCCAACCTCACCCTGATCAAGGTCCTTTTCACTTGTGAATACAGAAGCAAAGTATTAATTTAGGACCTCCCCAACATCCTCCACCTCCAGGCACACGTTGCCTCCTTTATCCTTTAGCGGCCCCACCTTCATTCTCATCATATTTCTGTTCTTCACAGACACTTAGAATGCCTTTGGGTTCTCCTTAATCCTACATGCCAAGGGCTTCTCATGCCCCCTTTGAGTCTGCCTAGTACTTTCTCAAGCTCCTCACTGGCTCCCATACACTTCTCATGAGGCCTTCCTGTTTCTTGCTTCCTATATCTAATGTATGCTTCCTTTTTCCTCTTGACTAGATGCTTCCCCTGCTTCGACAACCATGGTTCCTTTTCCTACCATATTTTTCTTGTTCAAGTGGGACAAACCTATCCTGAACCAAGCACAAGAGGTCCCTAAACTTTTTCCACATTCATTTTGTGCTTTCACCCAAGAATATCTGCTTCCAATTTATTCTCGCTAGTTCCTGCCTCGTCTCATCATAATTACCCCTTTATGGTGGCCCCTCGGAGTGCCTCACAAAATGAAAGACGAACGAAACGATCCAGCAGGCTGCTCGAGGCCCGCGGTGTGGCCTCCAATTGGCCACAACTAAAGAAGCCTAACTGGCCTATCAAGGAAAGTGGATCGCAAATGCACCAATCAGCGCTGAGAAGGCTTTGACCACGCCCCTCAGCTTGAGAATAAAAGTAGGGCTGTGAGCCCAATAAAGCTCAGTGTTAACTAGACTCAAATATGGTTTGTGCCATTCTTTCTGGGAACAGCATGTTCTTTCTGTGCTAACCTGCACACAGCTATAACCTCTCCTGCGCTGTAGACACCACAGAGTCATAGCTTGTAGCAGGTAGGTACACCTTCCCCAATTAAACGCTCTCCCATCTCATCTGCTTTTAATCCTTATCCATAGCTATGCTAAAGCTCAGGGAGTTGTGGTCACTCTCACCGAAATGCTCCCCCACCAAGGGGTTGGCCACCTAACTGGAATTACCCCGAATTAATTCCAGTATGGCCTCTCCTCTCGTTGGCTGGTCCACATATTGTGTCAGGAATCCTTCTTAAACACACCTGACAAATTCAGCCCCATTCATCCCTCTTGCAGTCAGTAGGTGCTAGTCAATATCAGGGAAGTTGAAATCACCCGTAACGTCTCCAGAATGGAGGTCCATCGCCTTCCCAAGATCGTGTTATATGGCGAGCTCTCCACTGGCCACTGTGACAGAGGTGCACCAAAGAAGAGGTACAAGGACTGCCTAAAGAAATCTCTTGGTGCCTGCCACATTGACCACCGCCAGTGGGCTGATATCGCCTCAAACCGTGCATCTTGGTGCCTCACAGTTCAGTGGGCAGCAACCTCCTTTGAATAAGACCGCAGAGCCCACCTCACTGACAAAAGACGAAGGAGGAAAATCCCAACACCCAACCCCAACCCACCAATTTTCCCCAGCAACCGCTGCAACCGTGTCTGCCTGTCCTGCATCGGACTTGTCAGCCACAAACGAGCCTGCAGCTGACGTGGACATTACCCCTCCATAAATCTTCGTCCATGAAGCCAAGCCAAAGAAAGAAAATAACTCTATATTTCCCACATCATTCCAAAATCTGCCTACTGATCTGCTCCTCAGTGTCCTGAGGGCCAAGTCCAGGCCTATAGATGACTCCCATCACGGTGATAACTCCCTTCCTATTTCTGACTTCCACCCACATTGACTCAGTAGATCCCCCTCTGCAGTGTCCTCCCTTTCTATAGCTGTGAAACTATCCCTGACCAGTAATGCTACTTCTTTTCTCCCTCCCCCTCCCCCACCCTGCACCACTTTTATCTCCCATCCTATTCCTTTTAAAACACCTAAACCCCGGTAACTGCATCAGCCAATCCTGCCTTCCTCCAGCCAAGTTTCTGTAATGACCACAACATCGTAGTTCCACGTACTGATCCATGCTCTAAACTCATTCCCTTTATTCCTAAGACACATTTCAACCCCTCTAACTGGCCACCTTTACATTTTGTTCCATGCCTGTCCTTCCTCACCAAATCAGAGCACATAGCATCATGCTTTTGACCTTCTGCCCTATTCTCTGCATACACATGCTGGTTCCCACCCCCTTGCCAATCTAATTTAAATCCTCCCTAACTGGTCTAACCAACCTGCCTGCCAGGATATTGGTCCCTTTCCAATTCAAGTGTAGCCCATCCTTTTTGTACAGGTCAGACCTTCACAAGAAGAGATCCCAATTATCCACATACCTGAAGCCCTGTACCATCTGTACCATCTCTTCAGCCATACATTCATCTGCTATAGCTTCCTATTCCTATCCTCTCAGACACAGCAATTCCAAGATTACCATGATTGAGGTCCTGCTTTTAACTTCTTACCTAATTCCCTATACTCTCTCTTCAGGGGTGAGTCTCCCTGAAGCTCCTCTCTAACAGTATCTCTGCCTCCCAAATGATCCAAAGTTCATCCAGCTCCAGTTCCTTAACTCAGACTGTCAGGAACTGCAGCTAGATGCACCTTTTGCAGGTGGCGTCATCGGGGACAATTGTGCTGTCCCAGATTTCCCACATGCTGTACTCGAAATTTCTAAATTAAATTAAAAATGAAAACTAAATTTTAAAAAGGCATAGAATACTAAAGCTTTGCACAGCCAAGATCTTGTATAGGTCAGCAGACAACTAATGGATATTGAGTAAAGGTACAGCAACAAGTTTCTGAAGCATGGAGGTTACCCAGGGGTGCAGTGGAATACAAAACTCTTGAAGTGAGAAGGTTTTGATTCACAAGGACTCCAGTGAGATGAAGATCCATAGGATGGAGATGTTCAGTGATTTCACCCCTTTGTTAAAGGTTTTATATAAATATAGATCAGAATCAGAATTTATTGTCATCAACATGTCACAAAATACATTGTTTTGTGGCAACATCACAATGCAAACTTTTATATAAACTAAGTTACAAATAAAAATAGTGCAAGAAAATGTCAAATAAGGGGCAATGTCTGTGGTTCATTGTTCATTCAGGAATCTGATGGCAGAGGAGAAGAAGCTGTCCTTGTGCCACCGAGTGCTCATCTTTAGGTTCCTGTACCTTTTTCCCTAATGGTAACAGAGTGGAAAGGGCGTGGATTGGATGGTAGGGTCCTTGAGGATAGAGGCAGCTTTCTTAATTTACTGCCTCTTATAGATGTCCCCAATGGACTGAAAGCTGATGCCCATGATGTTGCAGGCTGAGTTAACAACCCTCTGGAGTTTTTTTTGTCCTGCGTGTTGGCGCCACTGCACCAAAGTGTGAAGCAACCAGCCAGAATGCTCGCCGATGTACACCCGTCGAAGTTTTTGAGAATTTACGGTGACGTACTCAATCTCCTCAAACACCTCACAAAGTATAGCCACTGGCGAGCCTTCTTCGTGATTGCATCAACATGGAGGCTCCAGGACAGATCCTCGGAGATGTCAACACCCAGGAATTTGAAGTTGTTGATCCTCTCCACTACTGTTCCCTCACTGACGACTAGTTCATGTTTTCCTGACTTCCTTCTGAAGTCCACAATCATCTCCTTGGTTTTGCTAACATTAGGCACAAGGTTGTTGGTGTGGCACCACTCAACAAGCTGATCCATCTCCCTCCTGTACGCTTCCTCGTTGCCATCTGTGATTCTGCCGACCACCATGGTGTCTTCGGCAAATTTGAAGATAGCATTGGGATTGTGCCTGGTCACACAGTCAAGGGTGTAGAGTGAGTAGAGCAGTGGGTTAAGCACAAATCCTTGAGGTGTGCCTGTGTTGATTGTCAGTGAAGAGACGTGGTTTCCAATACACACCGACTGTGCTTTTCGGATGAGGAAGTCAAGGATCCAGTTGCAGAGGCGGGTTCAAAGACCTAGGGTTTGGAACTTCTTGACCAGCCCTGAGGGAATAATGATGTTGAAGGCTGAGTTGTAGTCGATGAAGAGGAGGCAGTTTTCTCGGTGATCCAGAGCTGAGTGTAGAGCCAGTGATATTGTGTCTGCTGTGGTCGGTGAATTGCAGTGGGTCCAGTCCTGTGTTAATTCTGGCCATGACCCTCCTATAAAAGCTTTTCATCACAGTAGGTGTTAGTGCTACTGGGTGATAGTCATTGAGGCAGCCCACTCTACTCTTCTTGGGTACCGGGACGACTGACGCCTTTTTGAAGCAGGTGGGAACTTATGTCACCTCAGAAAGTGTCAGTCTAGTTGGTTGGCATAGATTTTCAGTACCTGGCCAGGTGCACCACTAGGCCCTGACGCCTTGCGAAGGTTCACCCTCTTGAATGGTATTCTGATGCCAGCCTTGGAGACAGGTATCACAGGGGCATTGCTCAGGGTTAAATTGAGACTGCACAGTACCAGCCCTTGAGTTCAAGGTTGATGGGTAATTAATGATAACTGTTCCAAGGCCAAAAAGTGGAACGATGGTAATGGCCATCTCAGAGAGAGATTTTGTGACAAGCGAGGAGCATCAGCAGCAGGAAGACATCTCAAAGGAATTACCAGCTGTTGCTATTGTGTTTGAAATACAATCCTTTCATCGAAATAAATATCTTTTTCCCTTTTGAATGTGCATCAACATCGCATTTGCACGTCTCCTCGTCAAACAAAAAGACTTTGCAGCCAATGTATAATCATTGTTATTACAGGGGAATTCATGGCCATGTAATCAGATTAATGACCAGATTTTTTTTATTGCTGGTATTGGCAAAGAGACAAATCCCTGTCTAGTCACTGGGAGAATTTCCATTTCTTACTTAAATATTTTCTTTCATTAAAAATACCCCAACACCTCAATCAGAACATGGCACCTCCGATTATCCAGCATTCCCTGCGATGGAGTCCCAGCTCGGATTACACTGGACAACAATTTTTTCCCCCAAAAAGGTTTGCTTCCTGAGTTATGGGACTATGATAGGTAACTTCAAGCTAAACACAAAGATAATTTCATATTTGCTGTATCACGTAGGAAGTTGGAGAAACATTACATTAACTTTAATTGAATTTAGCATGATACATTGCGTTAGTTCAACTGACCTAAAAATGTTTTGTCGGTGATTTTCATTTGTACTCAGCATCTGATGCCTCTCATGTCAGAGGTCCAACAATAGTTGGCCAGCACTGTTGGATTCCAGTGGCCTGATACCGTTTTACCATGGTCGTAATGTCCTGGTGAAACTTTCCACCATATATTCGTCGACTGCAGGGAAGAAGTCCAAGTGTGAATGCAGTAAATGAATTTTCAATGACATGTTGCATTTCATGGCTTGGCATGCTTGAAGTCCACTTAAAATGGGACAGGAAAAAGTCACAAAAAATAGATTTTATCTAAAAACAGTACATGATCAGCACCCCCACATCCAGAAAATACACTCATATAACCATATAACCATTTACGGAGCGGAAACCCCAAATGTGTTCAGGGCGCAAAATCTCTGTTGTCTAGTGTTATGGGTTTAAGTACTTGGAGTTAGTTCTGAATCACATTGTTACAACTGTTGACACTTCAAATGGGAGCAATGAGGTTCCCAGTCTCCAAAAGGGGAGAAATATTTGCAGGGATCCCAGCAAAAGACCAACATCTCAAGGTTCAAGAACAGTTTCTTTCCAAACAGCTGACGTCAGAGATTTAGGTCTGAGCTCAAGTTGACGATAGTTTAGAATCTCGTGCGGCTACAGAGGCAGGAGGTGAATCCACGGATTTTCAGTGTCTCTCTTTTGCTTCTCTTTCTCTGAATGTAAGGAGCTTGGGGCGATGCTAATGGGGTAACTTTGTCTGCCTTATGACAGTCTTAAGGCAATTTTGTGTAATATTGCATTTCCATTTTATTGCACTTCCCCTTGTTATACTAATCATGGACTGCTCCAGCAGTACAAAAGGACTGACTGAACTATTGCAAAGTGACCTTTTTTTGCACTAGGATCATTGAATATTTATTATCTACATTTTGTATTTATTATCTCTTTTTAATTTAATTAATATAGTGCTTTTTTTTCATGCAGTATCTGCAGCAAGAATTTTGGTGCATATATACATTATACATTGGCATTACAAAGAGGTCGTTATCGTACGATTGGCTCCGGTGAGGAGAAAGATTTTGCTCTACCTATGTCTGCAATGATGACATCAGAGCTTCCGAGGTGTAGAACCCAAGAACGAAATAAAGGCGTAGCAATCAAACCAATGAGCAGAGCAAGATTGCCTTCACAGCAACCCAAGGTTCGGATGTTATTGCAATTCTTCTGATGCCATCTAGTGAGCAGTCCAAAATGAAGCAAATTACAGTCTCGTTGCTGTTTGCAGCAACATCCTGAACCGAGATTATTCTGTGCAGCAGAGCTTATTTAAGGTAAAAGTTTGGGAGTTAGTGTGAATTGCTGAAGTGGCAGACCGAGCGTTTAAAATGAAAATAATTTTCAGTGCTCCTTTGTGTGGCAATTCATCGAGTTACAATGATGTTATTGCGCTGAGCGACTGGTGGACAGGTTTGCCATTTTTATTCACAAACTGCTCTCAGCGACAGTCATGACCATTTCCCATCCTCTTGCACGACTTTTAAAAGATGTTAGCAAATGACATCAAGCATCTCCAACTGATGTGTTCAAACCAGTCAACAGGGTTTATAAATCTCTTGAGGGACCTCAAAAGTAAAAGAGGTCACGCAAATTAATCAAAAGCACAGTCATGGAATTACAGAAACTTGCAGGAAATATAAAAGAGCCCATTTGGACCATCAAATTCTGCATAGCAATTTCTTTTTTACAATATTAATCTTACTTCCCTGCTCTTGGACCATTGCCTTCTCGTATATTCCCTTACAACCACTTTTCTCAGCCTGTGGAGGACAGATCACTGACTCCGGAACGGTCTTTTGCAAAGGCAAAGGTTAATGAGATAATAAACAAATGTAAAACAAAATTGCAAATTTGATGGCACTTAAAAAAAAACCCAAAAGTTGTTTCCACCAAAACAAAATTCCCAAACTCAGTAGCCATCCCCTCCTCTCTCAACCCACTAAGGGTTGAGAACCATTGCCTTTCACATTCATCCCATCCACACTGGAATTCAGGTTTTTTGGTCAGAGTACATACATGATATCACATATGACCTTGAGATTCTTTTTCTGCGGGTGAGGCAGAATTACCACTAATTGGTAGTGCTAAAAAAAAATCTGTACACAGCGTATACATGTAAACAAATAAAGGACTATAAACAGAAAATGAATCTAAACCAACTGTGCAATACAGAGAGAACCAAAAGTGTTACAGGCCCAGAGGATCCCAAAACCCAGCAGCAATAGAAATTCACCAAGACAAATACTTAAATAAAAGTCATTTTTAATTTTCTTTAAACATAAGAACAGGATCAAACTTTAACTTATTACTATGAACTTAACCCCTTTTTAATTCCAAACGCAGGTGTGTGTAATGTGTGTGTAAGTTCAGAAAAGTTCTTTGATTCACAGTCCAATCTCACTTCTCACTCCTCCAAGTTCACCAGTATCAGGCATACTGTGCACAGAATTTAACATTTATGAATTTTCACCAAGCTCTGCTGTAATTAGTTACAGCTCAGGAAGGCTCTTGTTGGCTTTAGAGAAAGATGTGTTGCTCTTTGGACACACCAGCTGATTCCCTCCGATCAGCCATTTCAGTGTCTTGCTAATGAAACCTGCCCCATCAGGGTTTTCCAAATGATAACCTCTTCTTCTGCAGGTCACAACAGGTTTCCCTTATTTCAGGTGAAACACTTGCCAGCCATTTCCTCTTGTATGGACAAGGGTTTTAAACAGGCTGAACTCAGAACTCACAACCCATCTTCAAAATAGGGTTTCAACAAGTTGGCAGCTTGCCATGACTGCAGAAACCAGTTCTCTCTCTGCTTGCAAAACCATATGAACTTCTTAGAACAGCAAACTGCAACCAGATTGCGGCACCAGACCCAAACTTCTGAGTCCGTCCATCTGTTGCTTTCAGAACATAACCCATTACTCCACAGCATGTCCAATTAACACCTACTTGTGAAGTCTCTTGAGCTCAGGTTCTTCTATTTGCACTTCCTTATGAAAACCTTTAGTAAAGCAGTTTTTATTGTCTTTACAAAGGCCCAGGGCCTGGAGTGTCTGGTCTGAGCGAAGCTTTTGCATTTTAAATGAAAGCTGTTTTGTGAAGTGTTTGTTTGTGACCTACACTACCCCCACAATCTATCTTCTTCAAAAACATATCTATATGCAATATAAAATATGATATAATCCATCACAGCAGTAAAGATAAGATATCATTTCTCCAGGACAATGGAGTATGTTTACATTAATATGTTAGAATAGAAGTTAAACACATTAAAATATTAAGATATATACAGTAAAAGTCCATGGTACACATATATTCTGGGAATTCAGGAGCTTGATGGCTTGGGGGAAAAACTGTTGCCCAATCTGGATGCAAGGGGTCTGAGTGCTACGGTACCTCCTACCAGATGGCAGAAGGGAGAACAGTTTACGTGAGGGGTATGTGGAGTCCTTCACAATGTTTATTGCCCCTTTGGTGTCCCCATACCAGACTGTGATGCAGCCAGACAGCGCACTTTCCACCACCCATCTGTAGAAATTTGCCAGATCTCGGAGTTTTTCATCTGGCCAATTCCCTCCACTTTGGCTATATTTATAGCCAGATATGAGAGAAGCCAATTGGCCCATCCAACTCTGCATGCCAAATTTTCTCTCCCAAACATCCATGAAAATTATTTTTTTTACTTATGTATATCCTCCTTTCTATTTACTATCTTTTTTTCTGTTTTTATATGCTCATTTTTGTTAGTGCACAATCCTGCTTTGTGCCTTGCAAAGGCTTTGGAATGCCAGGAGGTGAGTCTAACACAGCCTCTTGCCTGATCGTAGAGCTTAGTATTTCTGTGGCAGTTCCACTTGAGATTTTGATCAATGGTGAGATCAATGGCTTGAGGGTGAAAGGTGAAAGGTTTAGGGGAAGTATTAGGAGTTTAGAAAGAGCTGCCATCTGACAGGTTAAATGCGGGCTCACTCTTCAGTTTTAAGAATAAATTGGATAGATACATGGATGGGAGTGGTCTGGAAGGTTATGGAACAGGTGCAAGTTGGTGAGACTAGAGGAATGATGTTTCGGCCTATTTTCTGTGCTGCAGTTTTCAATGGTTTCTAAGGATGGTGATAGTGTGCAGGAGTTCTGTCCTGGTAACGCCACTGAACATCGCAGTACATGGTTACACTCTCTTGTTGGAGATGGTCAATGCCTGGCACTTTTGTAATGCACATCTTACTTTTGACTCATCAGCCTATTCCTGCATGTTTTCCAGTCTTGCCGCACGCTTATTTCACCGAAGAGCTGTGAAAGAAACTAAACTTGGCGCAGTTATTAACAAACATTGCAACTTTTGACATTATGATGGAAGGAAAGTTATTGATGAAGCAGGTGAAGATAGGTGAGCCTAGGACATCCTGCTATGGGTTAATTGACCTGCATTTCCATTGTGACAGGTAAGACTCCAGTCACTGGAGTTCGTCCCCATGACTGCCGATCAGTTTTACTGGGGCTCCTTGATGCTATATGTAGTAATTTCCATCCCTCCTCTGGAACTCAGCTCCTTGGTCCATAGTTGAGCCAAGGCTGTGATGAGGTCTGAAGATCTATTCTGATGGGGTGCCAAATGGCTGGATTGAATTTGTCCCTCTTTTTGTGAGCCAACAATATCCTGGCAGTTGTCCACATGTTCCAATAGATGCCAGTGTTGGCATTATACTAGATCAGCTTTTCAGAAGGTCCAGATGGTTCAGGAGTGCAGGCTACTGCCTAACCACAGGCTATGAAACATAGCAATAGTCAGGTGTAATTTTACCTCAGCAATGTACAATCTGCATCACTGAGTCGGATGAAAGGACTGGGTGTAATGTGTCCAAGCTTGCTGACAATGCCAATCCAGGTGGAAAATGGAATGAGAGGAAAATCGATGAGACTGTCAAGTGACTGATGAAAAAATGGGAAAAGGATGTCTATTTGGTGCGTGAAATTATCTATTCTTCTGGGAATAACAGAAGCAGGATATTTTAAATTAAAATTGGGGCTTAGTAAATGTACACAAACACATAGCCTAAGCAGATAATGAGAAAGAGAAATGATGCAGCAGATAGAACAGGCACATTTTTGCTGATATTATATTGTTTTTTATGAGTCCATATCTGGAGTACTGCAAGCTATTTTAATTTTCTTATCAAACAAACAATAATATTTGCCTCCAAGGGCACTGAAGGGTTCCTAATTGTGTCAGAGGTTCGTATCTGGAGCTTGGGATGCTGAAGGTTCGGACTATTCTCTGTGTGTCTGCAGAGGCTGGAGGCGAATCCACGGACACTCGGTGGCTCTGAAGGGACTCTCTTTCTGACTACGAGGTGCTTCGGGATGAAATTGTTTTATTACATGACAATAAATTGGATCTTAAATCTTAGAAGAGTTTTATTTCCTGACAGTGAGATGTGTAAGGGTGAATACTGAGAGACTGGAGGAGAATTGAGGCCTAAGGTATGAAAACCCAAAACAAGGGCCAACCATTTAAGATCAAAATGAGCAGAAATTTCTTGAAATTGAAAATCCTCAACACATCAGTCAATTGAAATTCCACAACTTGTTAGTGCAGCAAAATCCTGGCAAGGGTTATTGGAATATTGTGAAACACATAGGTGAGAAGACGTGTTCGGACAACTGACATTGCACTTAACAACCAGGTAGATTGTGAGGAGGAAGGAGTGGCAGAAGAATTCCAGAGCTTAGAACCTGGGCAGGCAAAGACTCAAACACCTATGAGGGTTTCATTTAAGATGATTAAGAGGCTTGAGTTGAAAGGCAGATATGAGGGCAAGGCCAACGGATGTTGCAAAGAGGAAGGAGTGTAGCCATGGGTGGATTGGAAAAACAGCAGAGCCCTGGCAGGAGTGCATTGGAAGTCTGACGTCTAGAGATCACAAAATGGCTATTGATAAGGAGGGACATCAGGATGAAGAAATTACAAAATGGAGATCCGTGTTAAATATTCAACATGAATAAAACATGACATGGTGGAGCAGTGGATTCAGGATTTGGGAATGGTCATCTGACCCCCTGAATAAAGCAACAAATTGGATTCGTAGCCAACTGTGAATGAAAAGTGATTTATGAAAGAAAACTGAACATGAACACTTGTGAGTTTATTAAGGACCTTGGACAATTCCCAACCTGCCCGATCCATGCTATGGACAATAAAGAACCCATTGTAAAGGAGGAAATGCAATACTTCAGGTATACAAAGGAAACTAACACTAATTACGTTATTGGGTTGATGTACATTTCTAATTTACAAATAAAATGCACTTAAAGCCAAAAACATTAATTCCTCCATTTAATTTATTAGATGTTAAAATTTCCCTGTTCGGATTTCATGTGGTGTTTTGGGGTCTGAGGTCATTGGCAAGAGGTCTTGTGTTTAACATTGCCAGGATACATTCCCAAGCCAGCAGAATATCTGCAGCTGTTTTCCACAAAAATGATTCCAAGCACATTATGTTAACATCTGAACCATTAAATTGGCAGCTGCAGTTCGACAACCCCAGTCATTCCTTGCTTCATTCGACCAAATTTAACTCTACCCTTCAAAGTCCCTTCCATCAGGTTAATGATTCATAATACATCATTGTACATGGAAATGTAGCCCCTACAGGAGGAGGTTGAAGAGGCCACTTGGTCACCCAGATAAATGCTCCAAGACAGTAGCATGGCTGATTACTTTCAATCCCAGTAGCAATTTCCATCCCTTTTCTTTTGGTTCCAGCCTTGTGATTCCATGAGGTTCAGACTAAACTCTGGAAAATTGCTAATTAGATATGATACCGTTAGTGTATATCTACCAATTAAATTTAGAAATATCTTTAAATGCCTGTTTTTGTAATAAGTTGACATGGTTAATAATTTACATTAGATATTTGCAAGGGCATCTGCATTATTTACAGGAATAGTCTGTTCCTTGTGTCATGGTTCCAAAATAGGTTCTTGTTTTTCATTCTTATGTCAAGTATATTTGTAGAACTGCCTTCATTGCTCAGCCCTTTCAGTTTACAGAGTGTGACCCGTAAATGTTTAGACTGGAGAAGTCTAACAGCAAGAGAGTGAGGAAAGAGTATGTGGAATGCATCTCATAATGCTGGCTTTGTCAGTAGCTCCCAATGTGATATCACAGCTTGGAGAATGTTTGACACAGAACATTACAGGACAGAGCATGCCCTTCAGCCCATGCAAATTATGCAAACTCCACAACAATCTAATTATTCTCCAGCTCACACCCATAACCCTCTATTTTTCTTACATCCATATGTTTAGAGTCTTTTGAATGTCCCTATTGTACCAGCCTCCACCACTACCCCTTGCAATGCATTCCAGGCAACACCACTCTCCTTACTTCTGATACCTCCCCTCAACTTTCCTCCAGTCACCTTAAGCCAGTGTCATCTGGTATTTGCTACTGTCCTCCCAGGGAAAAGGTGCTGGCTGCCCAACCCTATATAAGCCACTCATAATCTTATCTTTTTAATGTTCTTAAAATACATGATCTATTGCTTAGGGGTTTTCAAAGCTTGCAGAGGGATCAGGACCAGCTGGAAAAATTAGCTGAAAAATGGCAGATGCCATTTGGAAGAACAAACCAAGAAAGGACACATACAGTAAATGGTAGAGCACTGAGGAGTGCAGTAGAACAGAGGGCTCTGGAAAAATAGATACATAGTACCCTGAAAGTGGGGTCGCAGGTAGATAGGGTTGTAAAGAGAGCTTTAGCATTTCAGCCTTCGAAAATCAAAGTACTGAGTATAGGAGTTGGGATGTTATGGTAAATTTGTACAAGACATTGGTGAGGCCAAATATTGTGTGCAGTTTTAGTCATCTAACAGCAGAAAAGATATCAATAAGATAGAAAGAGGACAGAGAAGATTTACTAGGATGTTGCCAGGAATTTGGGAACTGAGTTACAGGGAAAGATTAAACAGGTTAGGACTTTATTGCCTGGAATGTAGAAGAATGAGGGGAGATTTGACAGAGGTACAATAAAACTTCGTTAGAACGCAGTAGTTGGGGTCCAAGATTTCATACTGCGTTACAGCCGAGTCGCGGAACAGATGCATATAGGTCATGATTCAGGAAACAGGTAAATAGAAAACTGTGACTCAAACCCTAAAATAAGACCTTTAAGACTTTTAAACTCCACATACAGGTACACAATCCTTTATCCGGAATCCTTGGGGGGGCAGTGTGTTCCGATTTTTGGATTTTTCCAGATTTTGGAAAGCCAGATTTAAGCCCACCCAATTGGTGTTGCCGTATCCCCCCCACCCCTGCCCGCCTGACTTGCACTGCCGGTCTCTCGCCTGGCCGACTCGTGCTGCCAGTCTCTCCCCCTCGCCCGCCCGACTCGCGCTGCCATTTCTTTCCCCATTTGCCGGTTTTTGGAGCTTGTAAATGAGTCATAAGAGACCATTGTTGAGTTTGGGGCTGTTGGCCCCTGTTGGCCTGACATCCTAAAATTAATGTTTGGGGTCCACAGACACCCAAGCTATAAGCGATTCTGCAGATGAACGAATCCCATTCTAACGAGGTTCCACTGTATTTAAAATTATGAAGGGGTTAGACAGGGTAGGTGAGATACAAACCAGAGGTTTGGGTCAAGATCGTGTTCTATGGCGAGCTCTCCACTGGCCACCGTGACAGAGGTGCACCAAAGAAGAGGTACAAAGACTGCCTAAAGAAATCTCTTGGTGCCTGCCACATTGACCACCGCCAGTGGGCTGATCTCGCCTCAAACCGTGCATCTTGATGCCTCACAGTTCGGCGGGCAGCAACCTCCTTTGAAGAAGACCGCAGAGCCCACCTCACTGACAAAAGACAAAGGAGGAAAAACCCAGCACCCAACACCAACCAACCAATTTTCCCCTGCAACCG
Source organism: Narcine bancroftii (assembly GCF_036971445.1). Lineage (NCBI taxonomy): Eukaryota > Metazoa > Chordata > Chondrichthyes > Torpediniformes > Narcinidae > Narcine > Narcine bancroftii. The sequence goes on along the minus strand of NC_091473.1, from coordinate 133,696,503 downwards.
TGCCTGCCTGTCCCGCGTCGGACTTGTCAGCCACAAACGAGCCTGCAGCTGACGTGGACATTACCCCTCCATAAATCTTCGTCCGCGAAGCCAAGCCAAAGAGAGAAGAAGAAGAGAAAGGGGTAAAGTTTAGGGGAAACTTCTTTGCATAGAGAGCGGTGGGACCTGCTGAAGTGGTCAATGTGGGTTAATTTTTAACCGTTAAGAAAAATTTGGGCAGGTACATGGATGGGAGAGGTATAGAGGGATTAGGCAGAAAATGGTTTGGCACAGACTGTGCTGTAATGTTTCTATGGTTCTAAGGATTAGTGTAAAGCAGCCCAGAAACAGGTCCTCTGAGCAAAATTGTACATCCGAACCTCATTGCCCATCTGAGCTAGCCTGCATTTGGCCCACATTCTGCTACCCCTTTACCATCTAGTACCTGCCCAAATGTCTTCAAAGCGTTTAATAGTTGGCTGATTATCCCATGTACTCACCACCTACAGTGTGGAAAAAGTTTCCCCTCTAGTCCTTTCAGAATCTTATCTCCCTCACTTTAAATGTGTGTCCACTGGTTTCAGACTCTCCTACCCTGGGGAAAACTATTCACCTATCCATGGTTTCAATGTTTCTGTTCACCCTCATCCTCCAAGGTCATAGTTCAATTTACTGTACTCTAATCATTTTATTCGGCACGCTGAAACTGTAAGTAGTCCATCAGTTCCTTGCACAGCAATTCTCAGCAAGCCAATTCCCCTTAATCTTATTTCCGTATCCCTGCAACTTAATTATTCTCCTTTGATTCTTTCTCTGCTTATCTACACTCAGGGATAATTTATAGTAGACAATTACCTGCATCTCTTTGAACATAGACAGCGCCTGAAGTTCAGGTCAAATCCAGGTGCCTGGAGCTGTGGGGTCGAAGCAATAATTGCCTGGCCACAGATACCACAATGAGGTTTAATGAACTCTCACCCTGTAACAATGGCAGGAAACCCCGCAGATGCCCCCCAGCTCTTCTTATCTCTCAGTATCAGCAGATGGTGGTGCTGTGGCTGGCGTTTACTTCATTGCAGAGAAGAATCTGAAAGGAATAAGAAGGATAGAGAACACACTTCTTGAATTTGCTCTCTCATCAAGTTTGACTGCACTCTTCTCCCTGAAGGGATCAAGTTGATCATACAGCGGAAATTTATTTTCTCTTATCGAAGTTACTCAGTATATGCAGAAACAAAACCTTCCAAAATGCAACTGTTTGGGCTATAAACAATGGTATAAACATGGTAACAGGCCCTTTTGGCCCATGAGTCCATTTATACGCAATTGACTTACAACCCTGGTACATTTTGAAGGGTGGAAGTAAACCGGAGCACCCTGAGGAAGCTCATGCAGACATGGGGAGATTGTACAAATCCCTTTCAGACAGTGCAGGATTCGAACCCCAGTCCGGATCGCTGGCACTGTAACAGGCGTTGCGCTAACTGCTACAGTAACTGGGCCGCCCCTTAAATACCTTGTCACATTATTGAAAATTCTATGGGAAACAAAAAAAAAATCCATATGCCTAAATGCCTTTTAAATATCCCAAATATATCAGGCGAGGCCACCACTTCTGACAATTTATTCCAGGCACCCACCACTCTCGCTGGAAAAAAATACCTCTGACGTCTCCCCTAAACTTTGCTCCACTCACCCTAAACAGTTGTGTTCTGGTATTGGCTATTGGTGGCAGAGGTGGTAGCAATTGTTTCTATAAGAGGGATGGAGATCAGAATCTCAACTCAGGATGATGCAAGCAAGTAGCCCCTTTTCCACCAGCACCTTGTCCCAGGGATTAACGGGGAATTAGCTGGGACAGGGTCCAGTGGAAAAAGAAAACAGACAACACCCCAGGATCAAATGATGTCATTTCACGCCAGGGACTGATGGCTTCTACCTCTACTCATATCCCCGGCATCAGCTGACGCCAGCCGGCGTGCTGATTAAACCAGTGGAAAAAGGACAGCAGAAAGTCACCTGCTTCCTGCAGACTCTCTGATCCCCAGGGATCAGTGTGTTCAGTGGAAAAGCAGTCACTGTCCCAGTTAAAGGTGGCCCAGTGGAAAGAGCACGAATGGCTTCCTCTTCTGGGGCACTGCACAGCCAATTAACTGGTATGTTAGTGGAAAAAGGGGCCATTGTTTGAACAGTGGTCCAGCAAAGCAGAATGGCTGATACAGCTGCTAGAATCTGTAAGAAGGAATCAGTAGCCCCTTTTACACTTGCATCCCACTAAATTAGGATTGGCATTTTTGCTGTTCACACTTGACCACTCTTAACGGGGACACTACACACAATCGCATTTGCAAGGAGCCATCCGCAGGGTTGGGACTGTTTTACCTTCTATCGGTGACATCATGACACATTGAGCAATCGTGGACCTGCCCTAAATTCTGATCAATGTATTATGAACTCATATTTGAACAAAATTAATCATGCTTAATTATAACATGATTAAGCTTTATGTACAGCACAGTATGAGCCCTTCAGCTCCTGTTATTGTTGTTGTGCCGACCTCTATAAACCTTTAAGGGACAGTTAGAAAGTGCTAGCAACAAATAGCAATTTTTAAACACTGTGGGGAAAGTTGGTAGCGCTATCGGGCACAATTTATAAATACCGTGGGGGGAAAGTGATGGCGGATCTACATTCCCAGAATACCACATGGCAGAGATGGAATTCCATATGTATGCACGGAGCACTCATGGAGGGGGTTTTCTGTTGCACGGCATTCTGGGAAGTCAGGTCCACATCCCATTTTCCCAATCTTTATAAATTGTGCACTTTAGTGCTACCAACTTTCCCATGCCATTTAAAAACTATTCGCTATTGCTATTTATTTCCTCTCTCTCTCCCGCTGTGACTTTCCCACAGCAAAGTTTATACCTTCATTTTAATCTTTTCTTCCTTCACGTTCCTGCTCTCACGCAAAAACTTGGGACATTTATATCCCTGATTGCCACGCTGGCATCTGCAAACATTGGAGATTTTACTAGGGGTCGAGGCAGTCTACCCCTGGCGTGAGATGATGTCATTAAACACCGGTGTTGGGAAGATTTTCGTTTCACACAAGACCCTTTTTAGGCTGATTGGCCATTCATTTCTGGAACCACTTGCAAATGTGAAAGGGGTGGATGGGTGCCAAAGTCCATGAGTTTAGACTTCTAATATTTCACCCAAGCAATCTAATATGATGGGATAATTCAAGGAAAGTGGTGAAAAGTTCGATCTGGGTGTGGCCATTATACATCAGGGAGCTGATTCCATGAACAAAACCATGGCTTTATGTTGCCAGATTCCACAGGCAAGATCACAGGCAGGAAAGCCAGTGTTGACAACGCTCCCAATATGCAGAAAACGAGAGAGAGAAAAAAAAGACAAGGAAGAGGGATTCTTCCTGAAGAATCCCAAGGAAACAGGAGCAGGAGTTATACCATTCAGTCTGCTCTACCTTTCAATATGATTATGCCTGAATTGCCCCAGGCTTCAACACCTCATGTATCAATATGCTCTGTATACCCCCCAAATTAGCTCCCCTCTAAATGTCCCCATTGATTAACTGCCATTTGCAAGAAAACACTCTTCTGCGCATCAAATATAAGTGACCTTCCCCTAATCTTTCATCTATATCCCCTTGTGAGATACTGCAGTTCATGAGTAGACCCTTCTGAACCCCTCAGCTTCTTCTATGTTTCAATAAGACCACCTCTCCTCCTTCTAAACTCCAAAGAATACAGACCCAAACTATATGTTTGTGATAAGACAAGCCTCTCATTTTATAACTAGCTTTGTAAATCTCATTTGGACTGCCCCTAACGATTCCCATAAGGAGACCAAAATTCCACGTTGCCTCACCAATACCTGCACAATTGTAACAATACTTGCCAATTTCTAAACTCTCAACTCCCTTGCAATAAATGCCAGTATACCATTTGCCTTTCTAACCACTTTCTGCACCTGCTTGCTACCCTTGTGGCTCATGCAGGAGAACGTCCAGATTCCTAGGTACTTCTCATTTGCAATCTCTCTCCATTTATAATAGTTTGCCTTTTGATTCCTCTGACTGATTGCCACCCACTCGCTCACTCTATATCCTGCCTCAGAGTCAAAATATCCCCACTGCAACGTGTCCTCTCAACTATGTTCACGTCCGTGGCAAATTTCGATAGCTTGCATTCTTCCCCCTATTCCAGGTGTTTAATACTGAAAGTGAGGGTCAAGGGTTGATCCTTGGGGCACTCAACTGGTAGGAGTATTGCAGCCTGAGAAAGATCTTGAAATCTTTATCACAATTGAGGAATGAAAACGCAATTTGAGGTTTTGAGGGACTGAGCTAGGTCAGAAGATAAAGCAGTGGTGGTTCGATCAAGACATTTAAATTAAAAACCCAAACGAAATCAGAAAAATTACCCTGGAAAATGGATAGTTGCTTTCCTGATAGAAGTACGGCAGAAAAGCTTATGGTTGACATTGGCATTTTTTCAAGAGCCATTCCTGCCCCAAGTAGTTTACCAGGTAACTTTTGAAAGTATGTATAAATCAGCGCTCTTTGCTCCAGCATAATTAGAAACATTCAAATGTGAAGCCACAGAAGGGATGTGCATAAATTTGGGAGATACAACATCCTTAAGGACCAAAAAGTTGTGAAATCCTGTTCATCAGTGCAGCATATCCAAGTTTGCCGACGACACTAAAATGAGTGTGAAAGCAAATTTTGCAAAGCATTTCAAAAGAGTCTGCAGAGACAGATGGGTTGATTGAATGGGCAAGGGTCTGGTCGATGGTGTGCAATGTTGGTTACTACAAGGTCATCTATTTTGGAAGAAAAAATAGAAAATTGACTTATTATTTAAACGGTAAAAGGTTGCATTGGGCTGCTACACAGAGGGACTTGGGAGTTTGTGTGCATAAATCGCACAAAGTTAGATTGAGGGTTCAATGGGTGATCGATAAAGTGAATGGAATGTTGGTCTTCGTTGCTAGAGGGATTGGATTTGAGAGCAGGGTTCTGCTGTATCGGTACTGGCAGGACTGCGTCTGAAGTACTGCATGCAGTTTTAGTCTCCTTGATTTGGAGGCAGTACAGAGAAATCTCACTGGGATGATCCCTGAGAGATTAGCCTTTGAGGAGAGATCGAGTTGCTTAGGACTATGCTCGCTGGAATTCAGGGGATCTTATAAAAACATAAAATTATGGAAGGGATAGATAAGATAAAGGCAGAAAAAAAATGTTTCCACTGGTGGGTGAGACCAGAACTGGGGGACATAACCTCAAGGTTCAGGGGAGGTTAATATAACCATATAACAATTACATTACGGAAACAGGCCATATTGGTTTAAGTGAAACTCTACAAGTTCCACCTACCTGCTCCCTGCCCATAACCCTCCAACTCCCTCACATCCATGTATTCATCCACCTCCTCTTCAATGACAAAATTAACCCTGCTGCAACTACCTCTTCCAGAAGATCATTCCCCTCAGCCACCACATTCTGAGTGAAGAAGCTTCCTCTTATGTTACTTCTAGTTTTGCCCCCTAATCCTTAACTTATGACCCCTCATTCCAATCTCTCCTACCCTCAAGGACAGAGCTATGGAATAACTGCTTTTCTCAGAGTGGTGAATATGAAGAAGATTGCCTCGTTAAAATATATTTAAAACTCTTGTTAGATCATTTTATTTTTCAATAGTTTAGGAATTAAAGGTTATAGGGAAAGGAAGATAGCTGGGGCAGAGTCCACAGCCTGATAACAATGTTATTAAATGGTGGTGCAGGCTTGATGGCCTAGTCCTGCTCACACCTTGACGAAGGGCTCAGGCCGTAAAACTTTGGTCATCCTTTACTTCCTATGGATGCTGCATGACCTGCTGAGTCTCTCCGCCACTTTTGTGACTTGCACTACTTCTCCCATTTCTTGTGTTGTTAAAGTGGGCATGGTCATAATGGGTTTTTGTTTGGAAGAGGGAAAATGGAGTTTTTAAAGGGAAGGGATGAAAGACTGAAGAGGGGGAAAAATTTGTAATTTTGGTCAGTGTGGAAGGTAAGCGAGCTGTCAGGCTAAAGGGAATGCAATTAAAGGGCTTTAGGAGTTGGGTCCAACCCTCATGAAATTTTCAATCACATGAATGGATGAGGTCAACTGGAGGAAAAAAGTGGCAAAACTATGGTAGGTTTGTGATGCCAGGCAAAGATGAGGGGAAGCATTTGTTGCTGTAAACAGAGTTTTTGGTGTATGGAATATTTGGGGTCGCAGCCTTGCTCTTCAGGGTGATATTGGAATATTGGCCAGTTGGAGCAATGGCCAACTCATGGTCCAGCCAGATCTGTTGACAGAAGGCTAAACCATAAATATCAGCATCCTCTTGGACTTGATACATCGTTCAGGTCTCTTTTTTTTTCCCCTCAGGTCTTTTAGCACTTACTTGAATTGCCACAATGGACAGACAATAGTTCTGAGAAAGTCCCACTCTCAGTGACTGCAACTATGCGTTTTCTAGCACCGTCCACAAACTGTGGATTCTTGAAGCACCTGACAACCAATGAAGTATGTTTGAGAAGTATTCCCTCTTATATTATAGAAATAACCTCTAGATTTTTATGCTCCCTTGAAGTCAGAGATACACATAAAATACAAGACTCAAGTGAAAGTCAAGCAATAATGCGCTTGCTCCACTGTCAAGGGGTACCATCATTTGGATAAAATGCAAAACCAGAACTTCCAAAGCCTTCTCACATGGATGCAAAAAGATCCCAAACTACAATTTTCATTCAAGATTAAGGGAGATTTCTCGGGTCTCTCGACCACTATTTAATCTCCTTGAGCCTCTTTTGCCATGAGCATGGCTGAGTGGAACATTCCTGCCAATCCCTTGAAAACTTGGACCCCCATGCTCATCAAGAATCTGCTTACCTCGCAATAAAATTATTCAAATCTTCCATTTCCACCACTTTGAGGAAGAGGATTCCAAACCAAAAATTGTCTTAATTTCTGAACAATGACCCTCACTTCTAGATTCTCCCATAAGACTAAACATCCACTTCACATTCACACTGTCAAGGTCCCGTGGGAATTCACATTCCCCTTTTTATCGTCACCCAAAGTTGTTTTATTTACTATTTATTTACTTTGGGGCTTCAAGCTATGAAGCTGCCACATAAATACAAGCACAGGACAACACACCAGGCCCTGTCTCACCTCTTAAATTTAGACCTACAGCATGATAACAGGTCCTTTCGGCCCACGGGACCATGCCCCACAAATACACCAAATGTTTATTGAAGGAAACTGGAGCACCTGGAGAAACCCACACTGACATGGGGAGAACATACAAACTCCTTACAGACTGCACTGGGTTCAAACCCGGGTCACTGGCGCTGTAACTGTACTGCCCTTTCATCTGGCTACATTCCTTCTACCCTCTGAGTCCCGATAAGAGTCCTGACCCAACCCGTCGGCCATTTCCTTCCCTTCACAGATGCCTGAGTTGACCTGCTGAGTTCCTCCAGTATTTGATGTCTTGCAGTATTTTTCTCTTAAAAAAATCAATAGTTGTGTAAAATATTACTCAAAAACACCTTTGGGACTTCTGAAGCCTCAGACTTCTAGAGGTATTTACTATGGTGCAAATCAAATAGAATCAAATATTTCAAATAGGTTTATTTATTGGAGAGCATTTACATCAGAAAAGCTACAACCAAAATGCTTTACCAAGGAGAAAACAGAACAATCACCTCTAACCCAATTTACACAAAATGTCAAGACATTGGTATTGTTTATGATGGTCAAATGAATTCAAAATGTACACTTTTTACAACATGGATTGTGATGAGGAAGGCACTATTCTGCTGCTTGTTTTAAACAGTTATATAGAGCACAATCCATATTTTCCCAGTGCAGTAAAATCCCTGTTATCTGGAATTCAAGCAACTGGACATTGCTGAAAGAAAATGGGTAAAAAAATTCACAAGTTTAAAATTGGCATACCTTGCTGTTAATTCTCCATTCACGCAATATGCAGTCTGAAGCAACCAGAAAACTCGCTTATCCGTCATCTACCAATCCCCAGAGGTGCCAGATACCAGGGGTTTTACTGCATTTATATTCTGTACCTTATCTATTCATGCCTTCAGTTCCAACACTATGCTCCTTGCAAGATGGGCACAATGTTGGGAATAACACCAATCGTACACTGGAACACAAGTTTAAATCCACCTCTAAGTATACAGCAAACATTTAAAAGTTTAAAATTCTAACACCAAATATTGAGAACCCTCAATCAGATATGTATGAAATGTATTTAACAGTGGTTAATGCTGAATGCTGCACTCTACCATATCCTTGTAAGTGTGCAGCTGTTATAAGATCATCAGTAGTTCGATAACACAAAAGTTTTTGAATTTTGTAAGTGACTTTTACTTTGCACAGGAGAATCTTCTCAGCAGTGAGAAAAGCTTCAAGTACAATCTTGGCAATGCAATTTGCCTTCTTCCCTCACTAACTTTGAAAAGACCGACTATCAGCCCATCCTATCCCAATAAAATCCATTTCTCCTTATTCCACATTTCTTTACAGTGCTGAATCAGAAAATATTTGAGACTCTCCCTGCATTGGACATTGTTACAGCAGATGTGCTTGCTGTAGGTATGGGTTCCACGAATCTGAGAGCCACATTTACACTCCCCAGCCCGCATTTACCACTTAAATGGCATGAAACAAGGCTAAGGAAACAAATGTTTTTTTTTTCGTGTCTTCTTTCTGCTGATCGACAGACATCAGCTGATGTGGCAGAAAGACTATCAGGGTCACTGAAGTGTTTTATTTTTTTTGGCAGTAGGATAATGGAAGCATGGTTCTGGCTACTATTTCCAATCCTCTCTTTGCTGCCAGGCTTTATGTGAGATCATTCGTTGGCTGTATCAATCAAACAGTAAACTCTAAGATTTTATGAGATTGACTGCCCAGTTTCCCAAAACTGCATTGAGTAGCCACGACTGTACATGATTTTCTTGTTTATCGAGGTAAACTCCATGAAGCAGCTTCATCAAGAGTTGACTCTGCAGAAATAATAGACCCCCCCCCCCCCAACCATGAAAATAAAAAGGATGGACCACAGGAGGATTTGGTGAATGAAACTCCCACCCTCATTGCCACGCATGGCTTCACCACCCAATGGGAAATACAATCCAGGAGCCCACTGAATGGTATTAGGTGCACCTTTTTAAAAAAAATAGGCCCCATTTATTTTGGAGACTAGAATGTTTTCAGTGGAAACATGATGTAAAGAAACTAAAGACGGTATCTGCAAAAAAAAAAAAGTTTCTCTATCACAGATCCCATTAAGTGCAGGGATTAGGGTGGTCATACTCAATTGGCAGCATGCAGTTAAGAGGTTATATACAAGGGATCCCTTGTGAAATTTAGCAACACAAAGTCCCCTCTGAAAACACAGCAAGCCTATCGGATAAATAATTTCATTCCTGATAAAAGTGCAAAGTGTATTGAGAATTTAATACTCTGCGTAATTTTTTTTAATTGGGTTGGAAACAACAATAAAAACTTATCAATATTGTCAAAACCAATAGATAAATTCGGCACAACCAGGTTCTTCAGGTTTAAATTCATTTTCTAAAGGGAGACTCCTTTATTTTCTAATGCCAAGTGCATGGAACCAACAGTACATCCCCCCCCCCCCCCACCGCCAAAGTGGCTTCCCTCCACCTGCCAAGTACCTTTAACTCCTATGGACGCTGCGAAACCTGCTGAGTTCCTCCAGCATTTCTCTGTTCTTACTACAATCGGTGCGTCTGCGGACTTTCACGTTTCACCACATGCTTGCTCTTGATTTTTCTATTATTTTGCATGATACAAATAACTGGAGGAAATTTTTAGTCTACAAAATGAAATTCATACCGTTTCTAAACAAAAGGATGTACAGCATGTTGGATGTGACATTTTCAATTACATCACCTGTAACAAAACTGGTGCAAAATAAATACTTCAAACGTTTTGCAACCTTTTGGTCCAAACACAAAATGTGCAATATGTACAGCACTTTATCCTACTCTGAAATTACAATACATTTGAAACACTTTATAAAGCATCCTAGTAAAAATAGTTCTACGGGTAAAAGTTTACAAGACACAGGAATCCCTAAAACATACCACAACTTAATTAGTATTCATAACAGAATGGCATCTACACATTTGGGACACTGTGCCAATGCTCATTTGTCCATGTGATTCTTGGCATTAAATCTTTGCAGATTTAAGGGTCTCACAGCAGATTTGATACAAACTGCAGAGTAGTTTCCTTTCCTGGAATTAATGAGAAGGGAAATTATTGGAGATTAAAACTGATTCAGCAGAAAGATATTTCTTGATGCAGTTTTTCAGGTTAGTTTTCGTAAAAACTGTTCAATTTATTTTCGGATAGATTTTTTCAAACATATAGTTCTGAGTGAGGATGTAAAGTTCTCCATCTTTTTCTCTTACAGCATGAGCTCTAATAAACTGAAATTGTTCTAGAGCAAACTCGTAGAACTCATTTTCCATTTTCCAGATATCAGATAGCTGAAGTTTAGCTATGGTTTCTTTAGTAGGCATTTTCTTCTCTGCTGTTTTTCTAAGATGAGATTTCTTTCCTAATTGAAGGGGAAAGCAAGAAACAAAGGACAACATAAGAGCTTTTACTTCCCAATATACAATAAACAGAACAACTTTATTGGTTCTACACCAAAAGCTTTGCTAACCAGCACCATCTAATAAATAGAGAGGCATTGACAGGTGAGAGATCAGGCTGAAGGAATTACAGTGCTAAGCAGGAACCTTGCTAAAATACTTAACTGGCAAACAGTAAAACCCCTGTCATCCAGAATTAAAGCAACTGGCAAAAAAAAATGGAATATAAATGGGTAAAAAGTACAGAAGTTTAAAAATTGGTGTGCCTTGCCATTAATTCACCAGTAACACGACACACTGAAAAATACACTTATGTGGCATCAACCAATCCCCATAGATGCCAGATACCAGGGGTATTGCTGTATTTAATTAACAGCAGATGTCTAAAAACAATGCTTTCTCTACAGTTGCCCATACTTCAGTTATCGACTAGTTGATGTGATAAACTTTAATGGAATATTGAATATTTTGTTTTGTCAATATCTTTAAATTACACGGTTAGCATAGCGGATAGTGCAATGCTGTTACAGAGGCTGCGACCCCAGTTCATATTGGGCGCTGTCTGTCAGGAGTTTGTACTTTCTCTCCATGTCTGTGCGGATTTTCTCCATGTCTGTGCGGATTTCCTCCACGTATTCCGATTCCACCCTTTCAAAAGGTATGGGGTTTGTAGGTTAATTGGTAATATTTTAGCACCCGGGCTTGGGGGCCGGAAGGGCTTGTTAATAGGGCTGAGTTTCTAAAAAGAACAGCAGTAGGAATCTCGTAGAAAACAGTTATTTCTATCATTTTTCTCACCTGATTTTTCTCTCAGCTGGAAAAGCACTGCAGGAGGTTATGGAGTACCTAGAGGTACATGACAAGATAGCCAAATCCAGCATGGTTTCCTTAAGGGGAAATTTTGCTTGACAAAGTAATTGGAATTCTTTGTACAAGTCGACTAGCAGGCCAGATAAAGGAGATGCAATGGATGGTGTTCATTTAGATTTTCAAAAGGCCTTTGACAAAGTGCCGCACGAGGCTTCTTGACAAGATAAAAGGGCCCATAGCATAGCAGGAAACATATGAGCGTGGGTAGAGCACTGGCTGATTGGAAGAAGCAGAGAGTTGGAATGCAGGGATTATATTCTGATTGGCTGCTTGCGATGTTCCACTGGGATTGGTGTAGGGGCCTGCTCCTTTTTATGTTGATGGAATGAATGGCTTTGCGGCCAAGTTTGCAGATGAAATGAAGGTAGGTGGAGAAGCAGGTATGTTCAGGAAACAGGGAAATTGCAGAAGGATCGATAGATTAGGAGATTGGAGTCACAAATGAAATATAATGCCAGAAAGTGTGCTACTAATGCACTTTGATAGAACAAATAAATGGGCAGACTATTTTTTTAAATGGGGAGAAAATTGAAAATACCCAGATGCAAAGGGAAGTGGGAGTCCTCGTGCAGGATAGCCTGAAGGTAAACTTGCTTGATGAATCAGTGGTGGAGAAAGCGAATACAATGCTGGCATTCATTTCAAGTGCAATAGAATAAAAGAGCAGGGATGTGATGTTGAGACTTTGTAAGGCACTGGTGAGACCTCACTTGGAGTATTGTGAGCAGTTTTGGGCTGGCGTTGGAGAAAGTTCAGAAGGATGATTCCAGAAATGAAAAGGTTTATTATATGAGGAGTGTTTGATAGCTCTTGGTCTATACCTGTTGGGATTTAGGAGAATGACGGGGATTTTATTGAAACATTTCCAACGTTGCAAGGTGTGGACAGAGTAGATGTTGAAAGGTCGTTTCCCATGCTGCGAGAGTCTAGGACAAGAGGGCACAACTTCAGGATTGAAGGGCATCTGTTTAGAACAGAGATGCAGAGGAATATCTTCAGCCAGAGGGTGGTAAATCTGTGGGATCTGTATCCACAGGCAGGTAATTGAGTGTATTTAAGGCAGAGATTGATAGACTCTTGATTAGCCAGGGCATCAAAGGTTATGGGGAGAAGGTTGGGGAATGGGGCTGACTGGGAAAATGGATCAGCTCGTGACTAAATCATGGTTCAGACTCAATGGGTTGAATAGCCAAGACTGGTCCCCTATGCCTTTAATGTCATCACAATGAATTATTCATTTTTGATGTGGTATGTATAAAGCCAAATAATGTTAACTTAAGAACAGTTATTGCTAAGATTACATCTGCTCCTACAATCACATCATCTTTCTTAATAAATGGATAGAAATGGGCTTTATCTGCAGTTTGTCTCTTTGAACAACGTACCCATAACCAATGGCCAGTTTCCCTTTGCGCCATTCCTTTGAGGAGCCTGGCTGGAAACCTAGTTTAACACTTTTTGCTAACTGTTGATGTCACTGAGACAAGAGTATGTGGATCCTCCACTAACAGAATGAAGCCACCAAGATGGTATGAACAAGCTTTGCATGCACATTGTTGTTTATAACTGATTCTAATGGAAGATCCAGTTCAATTACACCTAGAAATAGGAAGTATTACAATTCAGCGGCTCAACTACAGGAGTTCAAAATGCCAATTTTCAAAATGCATTTTTTTCTTCACAACAATTGAAGGGAAACTTTTTTTTAAAACCGGCAAACAAAAACAGAAAATGAGGAAACTCTCAGATCAGGTAATATTTGTGGAAAGATAGTTAATACTTCAGGTTGAAGACCATCAGAACTTAAAAAAAAGAAAACAAATTTACAGTTTTTCCAAAAGTTTTTATTTTGTTTACAAATCAGGGAAACTATCCCAAAGATATACAAAGCAGAGTTCCTAAATTATACAATTAAAATATGATCAGTACATATCCATGCACAAGTTATATTTCAGACTAACCTGTACGGTACAGTTCTGTAGCTCCTCTGAAGAAGCGTGGCAAGGCCGCTTCCAGCAACATTATAAAGTCTTCCAATTCCTCGGTTACACCGACAAGGAGATACTCATTAACAAGGTTGTATTTGGCTTGCTCCAAAGCCCATTTGCTTCCAACATTCCTATAATGACAAAGAGTAATGATCGTTGGTAGGCTGTAGACAGTAGAAGGATTTCCACAGATCCTCAACCACTTTAATTGCAACTGGAATCGGACAGGTAATTAATCTCTTGCTTTGCTGTCACTGTGGCAATCTTATTAAAAACAGTGGTGTTTAGGAAATAGGTCACAGGTGCCACTCTTTTCACCAAGGCAAATAACAAGCTTTAGTTGCAGTCTTAGACCTTCAAGCCAGGTAGGTTTACTGACATTCTACCAAATGCTGTTAGTGATCAGCAGGGAGCCTGCATTGTGCACTTCTTTCAGTCAGTTGGTCATTAGCAGGGTCAGTGGAAAGGGTAGGCACATTCTGCAGATTTGCATTCAGCATGTATCCCATGGAGAACTGTAGTTTTCACATAAAATGCAAATTATATCCAAAAGTACTGTGGAGCTGAACAAAACATGGCCAGACTAAAAAATATGGTGATTGTGGGCTAGAAGCAAAACTATACTAAAAACAAAACTCCTGCGACGCGACACCTCTGCAAAGATAACCACTCGCAGAAAAGTACCAGCGGCTGCTATGATTGGTGAGCACAGCCAGTGATATCCACAGGGATGACCACTGAGTAAATCTTTGGCTGTGCCAGAGATGTGAAATCACAACTCTTGCCGTGCATGTCACAAACACTTTGAAAAGACAATGACCAATGAAGTTGAATTCCTTCTGAACGCGACCAGCAAGTTTTGTTTCATAGCTGCTGTTTAAAGATTGCCGCAAACGATTTCCTGCCACAGTAGGGCTTCGGTTGGCCTACAATTTCCTGCAGAGTCAAAAATCTAATCAGTGAAGACTGCTTCAGTTTTCATTTTTATAAGACTAAAGTTTCTGCTAAATGAATCATACATCTACAAGACTTCACAAATGCATATTGATCAGTACCAGTGTTTAAATTATGTCAGCTGCAAACTTAAATGTGAAAACTGCATCCCTCAAGTATTGCTTTATCTACAAGTAATCTGCTTGTTAAAAGTCAAACCCATTATCCATCACTTCAATTATATATTTTGAGATTGAGACCAAAATACTGCCTTTTCTCATTTGAAGAGGTGGCCTATATGCCACCACACTTTTTATTTTAAATCAAACACTTTCAGCAGGAAATTTATCAACCACCACCTTTGCCATCGAAAAGGATTGTGTGCACCATTTTGGTGGCACTGACATCAACAATGTTTGACTAATACTGACAATATATTCCACTTTACCAACTGAACACTCGTGAGTTTGTCCTAGTTGATCCACCACTAAGTAAAAGACATGAAAAGTTGCGGCTCAAGTTAAAGAAGCCTCCATTGAAAGAGGCTCCAACAACACATGTTTTAATGCCAAGGAACAACGGAGAACTCAACGTTCAGAATTATTCTACTGTTCAAAGCCTTTATCCTTAATGAAACTAACATCTCAACTATAGACCTTCCATGGAGGCAAAAGAAAAGCAAACTACATTTGAAATTAATGACTGTATTAAAAGGAGAAGTTTATAAAGTAGTCAGGCTGACAAATGGGAGCTTTTGGAAAGTATAACCATGAAATTAATACAGGGTAAACAAAATATTAGAGTAAATTAGCAGGAAACAAAATAAGACTCAGACTTCTGTAACTGTGGAAAATGGAAAAGACCAGCGGCAGCCAATGAGGGATCCTTACAGATGGAAGGGAGAATTTATAATGAGGAAATAAGGAAAATGAAGAGAGATTAAACTTGTATTTGTCAATATTGTTATGGAAGTCACAAGAAAATCCCAGAAATACTGAGGAATTAAGAGGCAATTGCAAACAATTAAAATAAAATACTATTAAAGTTCATGAGTTTGAAAACTATTAAAATCACAAGGACATAATAATCAACATCCCTGAACTGTAAAATAGAAGATAATCAATGAAGTGATTGATCTGGGTTATCAGAGTGGCAAGGTTAACATAGCAGTGAGAGCAACGCTTTGACCGTACCAGCGATTGGGATCAGGGTTCGAATTCCCCGCTCTCTACAAGGAGTTTGTACGCTCTCCCTGCGTTTGCGAGGGCTCTGGTTTCCCCCACCATTCAAAAGCATATGGGATTTGTAAGTCAATTGGGTGGCACGGGCTCATGGGCCACAATGGACTGTTACCGTGCTGGACGTCTGAATTTAAAAAAAAAAATTAAATCCAAATTTAAATCATCTTTCCAAAGTCCTTTATATTCTGGAGTGGTTCCTGATGGTTTGGTGTAGCAAATATGACTTTACTATTTAAGAAAGGAGTGAGAAAACAGAATAATTAATGTGTTAGCCTAATGTCAGTAGATAGGAAAATCCTGGAATCTATTATAAAGGATTTGTATCTGAATCAGGCCACCTCCCCTCACCTTTTTCTTTGCCCCAAGGCTTCTCATAGATGAGCATGAGGTTGATGGGTTAACTGGTTACTAGTTGTGTTGGTAAGTGGTAGGAGAATCTGGGAGGAGTTGATAAGAATTTGAGAACAAAATGAGATGATGAGTGTAGGGTTGAGTAAATAGGTGTTTAATGGTCAGTATGGACTCGGTGGGCCAAAGGACATGTTTTCGTGCTGCGTCTCTGACCACAAAACATGTCTATAAAGTTGGAAGGGGTACAGAAGAGGTTAACAAAGTTGTTGTCAGGATTAGGGAAGATGATTTATCTTGAGAGATTGGTCTATTTTCCTTAGCATGTAGGAGGTTGAGAGGGGATCTTGTTGAGGTCTGTGAAATCATGAGGGGTGAAGATAGAGATGGATAATGGAAGACAAAAGGTGGTAAGGGTTGTGAGGGGACAGTTCTTCACACTTTGGGCTTGAGCCCTTCATCATCAAGCCTGAAATGTTGGTTCTGTATCTTTATCTTTGCTATATGAAGTACGCAGTTTGACCTACTGAGTTTCTCCAACTTTGTGTTTTTACTTCAACCACGGTGTCTGCAGACTTTCGCGTTTTACACCAGCAAGTCTGAACGTGTCGTCTTGCTCCTCCATCCCTCTTCCCAGTCTTTGATTGCTGATTTCTTGAATGCAAAACACTGCAATGTAGCCTTCCTTTCGACTCGAATAATTTTTCAAAGCTAAACAATGTGAACCTCAGATACAGCTTTAATAAAGCCAACAGAATCAGTTCTTTAGGTTTATGAGCAACGGCATTG
The DNA here is from genome assembly GCF_036971445.1 of Narcine bancroftii. Taxonomy (NCBI): domain Eukaryota; kingdom Metazoa; phylum Chordata; class Chondrichthyes; order Torpediniformes; family Narcinidae; genus Narcine; species Narcine bancroftii. The sequence continues at coordinate 133,679,636 of NC_091473.1, read as the reverse complement.
TTAAATGTCAGTAGTTTCCTACCTCTATTCATTCATGGTGAGATTTGAATCAAAACCCCAGGAACCTCTTTCTGCTGTGTTAAAAAACATTATTAAAATTGTAATCCACATTGGTAATGTAAATTTCCTAACTCATCTGCACATCCATCGCCATTGTCCCAAATCTGCCACATAAATCCCATCGTTGTTTGGTACAACATGTGGATAGCTTTGTGCCCCAAACCCATTCTTGAAAATAAATTTATCCATCATGGATTTCCCAGTCAACCATTTGCATAATTAATCCAGGCTGCATTTCAAATATTACTCATTGTAAAATGAATTTATAATGCACACTTTAAAACTATTTTCCAAACATTTGCATGCCTGTAAAGATGTAAAATACAATTTTCAAAATAAAACATGATATAAAAAGCATTAATGCATTTTATTTTCATTCATTAGTTTACGAACAAGTGTCGTCCCCCCGTCCCCCCCCCGCCATTGTACCTACCAACATTCTGAACTGTGGCCACAAAAGAAAGGAATCTGAAGCCAAAGTTTCTCTGGTGCACAGTCTGACCCACCAGCTGCAACACATTCATCAAACGTCTGGAGTGGGGGTAGGGGGAGAAAAGAAAAGAAATTGCTGCGAGCCAACAGTAAATCAGAACAAGCAGAAATAAGTACTGCCAGTCAATTCAGACTTTCAAACCAATGCTTCAGAAACCAGATGATGTCAAAGTCAGTATTGCAATCTGAAGACATTTTAACACACAATCCTTAACACAATTAAATTTCAACTTGCTACATCAAGCCACACATCGACTAAGTCACTGCAATGAATGATTACGGTGCCCAAAGTCTCACACAACAGAATTGCGATTAACCCATTAAAAAGAAAATTGGAGATGTTGGCTGAAAATATTTTATGAACCTGCTATCCTTACATATAACAATGTTTAACCTTGCTAAATATTTTTTATTCGATAATTCTAACAAAATTCAGTTTATGAAGAGTGTCCTTTTACCAAGTGCTGGGTTTACAAATGTTTGTAACGAGGGAAATAGCTAATTGTCTTTGGCTTCGAATATTGGATGTGAAAGATCGACAATTCTGGAATGAAGAACATCATTGTAATCTGTAGAGAAATCTCTATACTTCCTTAATCCTCCTTCATCCATTATGAATCATACCAACACACCTTGCCCTTTGCAATTTCTATCAGCTCCAATATGGTTGCACAATCAGTAACATCTTCCCCTTATCACATTTCTTGCATGTTTGTGACATTCTGGTTTTCTCCTCTGTCCCAGCTCACCCACCCGTATAACCAAAGATGCACCAGACAGGATAGAGTTAATTATTTTCCCATGGTAGGAATATCAAAAACAAGGGAACATAGGTTTAAGTGATAGAAAGGAGTTTTAAGAAGATTCAAGGGGAACATTATTTTATAAAGAGAGAGATTGATATCTGAAATTTTGCTGCTGAGGGAGAGGGTTGAATAAAACATTTAAACAGGCATACAACCCTAATGTGGGGAAATGGGATTAGGGTAGATGGGCAAAAAAATTGGCATGGACATGGTGGGCTGCAGGGCTCATTTCAGCGACGAATCCAAACAATAATTCCTGGTGAAACAGCAGTTCACTTTCACTTCTTCCCATCTAGTCTACTGCATTGAGTGTTCTCCACTCCATTGCAGAAAGCAATTCTCAATCCGACTCCTATACCAACCTGTCTGCAACCTTCAAGAATGAACATCATATGTTTCAACTTCAGGTAAACTGTTTACCTAGTTCGCATTATCCTGCTTACATCCCCAACCCAATGTTTCTATAAAATGTCTTCCTAATGGTTAGAATTCCTCTTCTCTATCATCTGATCTGACTGAACCGAATAGGAACCAAATATCTTCAATTTCATTTCTCACCCCAGACACTGTAACCCTCCCAATCCACTCCCAGTTCTGAGGAAGGGTTCCTAGCCCAAAACTTTAATTGGTTTCTCTTTCCATAGGTGCTACTTCACTGGCTGAGTTCTCGCAGCGTTTTTTTTAAATTGAGATTCTGGCAATTGTAGTTTTGTTTTCTGTTGCTAAAATAGAACTACAGATTTGCTATAAGCTAAACAGCACTGAACTGCTATTCCTCCCTGTGATAGTACAGATCTATCACCAATGTATATAGTGTATATAGTTACAGTATCTAGACTGTGCTTACAGCGATTGGCTGAGAGCTAAGCCATGCCTACTGTCTGGGCCTTAAAGGGTTGTGTCCCTAGCCAGGTCGGATCATTCCGGACTGGTCGGCCACCTGTGAAGAGCTCTTGTCTTTTGCTAATAAAAGCCTTGGCTTGGATCAACAAGTCTTTGATTCTTTCGACGAGCTCTACACTCCCCAAGTGTGGAATGAATGATTTTCAGTAAAAGCAGGAGCCTTAGATATCACGTGATCTTTTGCAAATCATCCTGAGAGGGCAGATTTTAAATTTTCCCTGGTTATTGCAGATATGGTCAAAAAACAGTTGCTGTCCAAAATCCAAATTTATTTTTCTCCGTAGTCCCATAAGATAATAAGTAAGAGTTCAGAAATCCAGCTCAGAGAACGGGACATGGCGGACGCATTATTGAGGGTAGATTTTTCAATATATATCTACATCAGTTCATTTGTGCATATAACATAACAATTACAGCACGGAAACAGGCCATTAGGCCCTTCTAGTCCGCACCGAACCAAACACCCCTTTCTAGTCCCACCTCCCTGCACAATGCCCATAACCCTCCATCTTCTTCTCATCTATATACCTATCCAACCTTTTCTTAAATAATACAATTGACTCCGCCGCCACTATTTCTCCCGGAAGATCATTCCACACGGCTACCACTCTCTGAGTAAAGAAGTTCCCCCTCATGTTACCTCTAAACCTCTGCCCCTTAATTCTTAACTCATGTCCTCTTGTTTTAATCTTTCCTCCTCTTAACGGAAATAGTCTATCCACATCCATTCTGTCTATCCCTTTCATAATCTTAAATACTTCTATCAAATCCCCTCTCAACCTTCTACGCTCCAAAGAATAAAGACCTAATCTGTCCAATCTCTCCCTATACTGTAGATGCTTAAACCCAGGTAACATTCTGGTAAACCTTCTCTGCACTCTCTCCACTCTGTTTATATCCTTCCTATAATTAGACGACCAGAACTGCACACAGAACTCCAAATAGGGCTGCACCAACGTCTTATACAATCTCAACATCACCTCCCAACTCCTATATTCCATGCAATGATTGATAAAGGCCAGCATACTAAAAGCCTTCTTCACCACCCTATTCACGTGAGTTTCTACCTTCAGGGAACGATGTACCGTCACTCCTAAATCTTTCTGCTCTTCTGTATTCCTCAATGCTCTCCCATTTACCACGTATGTCCTATTCTGATTCTTCTTACCAAAATGAAGCACCTCACACTTATCAGCATTAAATTCCATCTGCCATTTTTCAGCCCACTTTTCTAAGCAGCCCAAATCCTTCTGCAATCCTTGAAAACCTTCTTCATTATCCACTATTCCACCTATCTTAGTATCGTCTGCATATTTACTAATCCAATTCACCACCCCATCATCTAGATCATTAATGTATATAACGAACAACAATGGGCCCAATACAGATCCTGAGGCACACCACTGGTCACCGGCCTCCAACCTGACAGACAATTCTCTGGCCTCTCCCTTTCAGCCAATGTTCAATCCATTTGACTATCTCAAAATTTATACCTAAAGACTGCACCTTCCTAACTAACCTTCCATGTGGTACCTTATCGAAGGCCTTACTGAAGTCCATATAGACAACATCCACTGCGCTACCCTCATCCACATTCCTAGTCACCTCTTCAAAAAATTCAATCAGATTGGTCAAACATGACCTTCCTCCCACAAATCCATGTTGAGTGCTCCTGATCAGACCCTGTCTATCCAGATGTTTATAAGTACTATCTCTAAGAATTTTCTCCATTAATTTACCTACCACAGACGTCAAACTTACAGGCTTCCTCCTTGAACCCTTTTTAAATAACAGAACCACATGCGCAATGCGCCAATCCTCCGGCACTATCCCCATATCTAATGACATTTGGAAAATTACCGCCAGAGCCTCTGCTATTTCCTCCTTCACTTCTCTCAATGTCCTGGGGAAGATCCCGTCTGGTCCCGGAGACTTATCCACCTTTATATTCTTCAAAAGCCTTAAAACTACACCTTTTGTAATCTCTATATTCCCCATACTTACCCAATTTGCTTTTTTTATCTCACATCTCCCATTTACCACGTGAATACCGAAGAAAAGAAACTGTTCAATATCTCCCCCATTTCTCTAGGCTCCACACAGAGTTTTCCGCTCTGATTTTCTAAGGGACCAATTTTGTCTCTAGCTTTCCTCTTACCATTAACATATTTGTAGAACTCTTTTGGATTAGTTTTCACCCTGCTTGCCATAGTTTTCTCGTACCTTCTTTTAGCTTTCCTAATTCCTCTCTTAAGATTCCTCTTACATTCAATGTATCTTTCAAACATCTCCTTAACTCCATGCTTCTTATATCTAATGTACGCCTCCCTTTTTCTTTGAACCAAGTTTCCAATATTCCTTGAAAACCACGGCTCTCTCAAACCTTTTGCCCCTCCTTTTAACCTAACAGGAACATAAAGCTTTTGCACTCTCAAAATCTGATCTTTAAAAGACTTCCATCTCTCTACTACATCCTGCCCATAAAACAAATTGTCCCAATGCACACCCTGCAAGTCCTTTCGCATCTCCTCAAATCTAGCTTTTCCCCAATCAAAAACCTCAATCCTTGGCCCTGATTTCTCTCTTTCCATAATGACATTGAAGCTGATGGCATTATGATCACTGGACCCGAAGTGCTCGCCAACACTAACCTCCGACACTTGACCCATCCCATTTGCCAACAGTAGATCTAACACTGCTCCTTCTCTGGTTGGCACCTCTACATATTGTTGTAAAAAACTATCTTGCACACATTTCACAAACTCTAACCCATCCAGTCCTTTCACAGAATGTGTTTCCCAATCTATATGTGGAAAATTAAAATCTCCCATAATTACAATCCTGTGCTTATAACAAAAATCTACTACTTCCCTACAGATTTGCTCCTCTAGGTCTCGGTCCCCTCCGGGTGGTCTATAATACACCCCTACAAGTGTAACCTCTCCTTTCCTACTCCTCAGTTCCACCCAAATAGCCTCCGTGGATGTGCCCTCTAATCTATCCTTCCTAGGCACCGCTGTAATATTTTCCCTGACAAGCAATGCAACCCCACCTCCTCTTGCCCCTCTGTGACTCTATCACACCTAAAACAACGAAACCCAGGGATATTCAGTTGCCAATCACATCCCTCCTGCAACCATGTCTCACTAATCGCTACCACATCATACTTCCAAGTATCAATCCACACCTTCAGCTCATCCACCTTTTTTACAATACTCCTGGCATTAAAATATATGAATTTCAGAGATTTCCCAATTTTTAATCCCTGTTTTCCCTCATCTTTAATAACAACATTATTTCCTTTTCCTGCCAATTGCCCTTCATCTTCTTCCAGAGCATTTCCCTTCTCTATCACCTGCCCATCCATATTCAAATACTTACTACAAACTTTCTTTGTTTGCATTCTAACCTTCTCCTTACTGCTCTGTACTATTTTGTTTCCTCCCCCCAACCATTCTAGTTTAAAGGATCCTGAGTAGCCCTAGCAAATACCTCTGCCAGGATTCTGGTCCCCCTGGGATTTAAGTGTAACCCGTCCTTGCTGTACAGGTCACATCTACCCCAAAAAAGGTCCCAGTTATCCAGAAACTTAAAACCCTGCCCCTTACTCCACCCCTTCAGCCACGTGTTAATCCTCCACCTCATTCTATTTCTATTCACACTGTCACGTGGCACAGGGAGTAATCCAGAGATTACCCCCTTTGCGGTCCTTCTTTTTAACTCCCTACCTAACTGCCTGTACTCACTTTTTAGGACCTCTTCTCTGATTCTCCCTAAGTCATTGGTACCTACATGTACCACGACCTCTGGCTCCTGTCCCTCCCACTTTAGGGGAGGGACATAATGTAAATATTTGTATTGTAACGTGAATCCATGCATCTTTAAGTCTGAGTGAATGAGTGCATTTTTTAAATGGTGTTCCAAAATCCGAAAAAAATCCAAATTCCAAAACACTTCTGGTCCCATGCATTTCTGATAAGGGAGACTCAACCTGTATTAATTTAGAAAACTGCAATCTAATCAAGCTGAATCAGTATGGATTCATGAAAGTTAAATTTTGCTTGACGAATTTTTGAAGTCTCACCCAGAGTGGACAGAGGAGAACCTGTAGAAGTACTTGTGCTTCCAGAAGTTGTTTGACGAGTTGCCTCTCAAAGCCTTATGTTATGATTATGGGAGTTAATGCACTATGTTCGGGAGACTAAGGCAGAAGCAGAAGGCAGTGAGTCGCATCAAGGGGGTCATATTCAATTTGGCAATGAGCACTCAGTGCCACAGAGATCAATGCCAGGGCTGCAGCTGTTCACAATACATAAATGATTTGGAAGAAGGAAGTGAATATACAGTAGTCAAAGATAGGATGCTTGTTATTGAGTGGGCATTGTCTTAGAATAGGTGAGGTAATTTTCACCCAATTGATCTACACCCCATTATTTTCAAATAGTGGGAGGAAACTGGAGCCCCAGGGAAAATCCATACAGACTCGGGAAGAACATACAAACTCTTTACAGATAGCTTGATTCTGGTCCCAAATGCTGGTACTGTAAAGGCATTGCGCTAACCACTACGCCAACAGTGCCACCCTCATTTGTCCCACTGCCTTGTGAAAGCAGTCAACATAGTAAAGGACACAGCGTGCAGCAGTCACATTCTTATTCCCCATTCTTATTCCGAAAGTACACAAACATGAATAAACCTTCAGATTCAAGGACAGTTTCATTCCAACAGTAATCAGTCTGGAATGGACCCCCCCCAATAGTAAAATATGATGTCTTTTGTAATGGATCTGTGTTAATATTAATGTTTAGGTTAATGTGAAAACTATATTTCATATATGTATATATATCTTAGTAAAAGTTTGTTTTGGGTGGTCAGGGCTCATTAACCTTCTAGACAGATATGATTCTTTGTAGCTGGTAGGTTCTTGAGATAAATGGGACAATGGATTGTTTGCCTAAGTATAAAGAAGCTATTTTGCTAGTAAATTCCAGACAGTCCGGAACCAGGTGAGAACCATCAAACAAAGTTAATTACTTTGATTCTGTAAGTGGACAGAGATGTTTTAGCACATAAATGTCAAAAGACATTATGAACTTCAAAGACAGAAATGATGTCACATACCACATGACATGAGAGATTTGCCAGAAATATATTATTGAAAGGAGAGGCAAAGAGTTGAGTTGAAGAAAACCTGCCGTTCTGTTAAGATGCAGAACTGGCCAGCAGCAATATTTCCTGCAGAGGGGGAAATAGCTGCCTACTTTACTCCTGGAAAAGAAGAACACAGAATAAGTGGCTTTGAAATAAGTAAGTCCACTTCTGACTGTCGCTTTAAGATAAAGAGGGCAGTTGCCTCATTTGGAACACAGATTCAAAAGACTTCATTCAAGAGAAGAAAACACTCGTGTGAAGAAAATCTCTCCGAAGGGCAACTCATCCAAAGAATTGAGAGTTTAAAGATGCCTGAAGATATGATATTTAAAAGTGCTTTATAATTATTTCTAATTTGAGACCTTCAAACAAGACCAAAATGATGCTAAAGTTTTAAAAATGGACTTTTCAGAGTTTGGGATTTTAACATACACAGTTATATTTGCACATAGTGGGGATTTAAGTTTGAGTTTTAAATGTCATGTTATTATTGGTTTAATAAAGACTGTTATTTTGAATTTACCATAATCTGGTGGTTTTTCCATTGCTGTTCCTTTGTTCATGCTAACAGTCTCTTTAGACCAAACAAAATTGAGAGGGTTGTTAGTTTGTAACACTTTGCACTTTTCTCTTCAATGTTTATTACATTACTGTTGCACTATTTTATATCAAAATTCATAAAATATACATTATTTTTAAATATACAAATATAAAAATTATTACTTGCCTGGATAACATGAAAAAAAAAAGCTTTCCATGGTATCTTGGTACACAAGATACAAATCAATTTAATTAAGACTGACATGAGATGGAAATTTCTTCTGTTTGGAACTCCATGGCATATAATTTTTGGGTATATTTTTGGGATGGTGAAACGGTGTCATTGGTAGAGCTGCTTCCTCATTGCTTCAGTCACCTGAGTTCAATCCTGCTTTGTGCTGTAGTCTGTGTGGACTTTGGGTGTGACCTTATGGTTTCACCAGAGGCTCTAGTTCCTCCCACAATCTAAAGATATTCAGGTTGGCTACTGCAAAGTGCTCCTGGGATAGGTGGGTGGAAGAATGTGGGGGGCGCTGATGGATAGAATGAGTAATGAGGAAAAATTACAGGGAAAGTAGAATTGCTCTGTGAGCTAGCATAGACTTGATGGGTTGAAGGAGCCTCCTTGCATGTCATAATGAAATATGGGAAAACATATGGAATTAAGTCAAGAGGTGGAATCTTTCTAATCAATGAGGAAATCAAAGGTTAGGGAGCAAAGCATGAAAGTGGATTCAGGAAATGTAGTGAGCCCAATGAATGGCAAAGCAGAATAGAGGGGGTCCACTGCTATTTAAATTTAAACATACAGCACAGTAACAGGCCCTTTTGGCCCATGACGCCCAATGACACCAATCGACCTACACCCCGATACATTTTGAATGGTTATTCAAAATTAGATCACCTAGAGAAAACCCATGCAGACATGGGAAGAACGGACAAACTCCTTACAGACAGCGCTCTATTTGAACCAGATTCGCTGGCACTGTAACAAGCGTTGCTCTAACCACCATGCTATTTTTACCTCTTAATGGCTAATAACACAATATTCAAGCATACCTGCCTATTTGCTCCCACCAATCATAATTAGCTTTACTGAAAGCAATCTCCAATTACTTGGAGCAAAACAATAAATGTGCTGAAAAAAATTTCAGATCAGAGAGCATTTGAAGAAAATCAGTTTGCGTCTACAAACCTTAAGACCTGAAATGTTGACAGATTCTTTTTCTAACAATGCTGCCTGACTCTATCTATCAGCATTTACATGGTTTTATTTCTATCCATTGGGAAAACATAAGTAAAACAATTAATTATGTAGTTATGGCCTTTGAACCTTCAGAAAAATGCACTAATGATTAGACCAACCCCGCGTTTCGTTAACTCTACAATATTGTAGCTTTTGAAATCAGAACATGAAGAAAGGGATCAATAGAAGGGGACTAAACACCGAAATCCCATGGCTCAACTCTGTTACATTACTATTTTTATTTACTTACAACACAGTAGAAACTGATTCTGGCCATCGAGGCCTGTGCCGTCCAATTACACCAAATTAATCTACAACCCCATATGTTTTGGAGTTTTGCATTGCGACTTTCTTTGATGCAACTAAATTCTGTCTTGTGGCTTCTTCTTCCTTAACTTTTAATTTCCAGTTCTATGTCTGACCCTTGAGGGGTACCAAGAATGAAACAGATGAACTGAAATGAAGCTTTCAGAAATGTAATTTTGTCCACATTTGTTATTCCCTTTACTCTTCTCCAAAAGGTTCTAGGCTATCAGCTGTGGTATAGGAGCAACTTCTATAATGGTCATTGGGGAAGTGGGGGGGGGGGGGGGGGGGGGTGTGTGGGGAGGTGAAGAGGGATTAAGTCATAGGGAAAAAAAAAACTGGGTCTGCCTTCACTTTGATTAGAAGTTAAACCAAAATAATGCTAATGTCCACTGGAGGGTCCAAAGTCTTATGCGGCTCTCAATAAAATGAAGTAGACCAGATGTAATTACAGATGCAGATATTTATTCAGTTGTGGGCAAAAAACAGATTATTCTGTTATTATAACAATACAGTCTATTGTATTCAGCAGTAGGCAAATAGGTTCCAATATTATTTTGTCGATGCTTAAAATATTTTGATATCAGTCAAGTGTTGTGCCGCATTCCTTTGTAATGAAAGAAAAATATTCTACTTGTTGCTTCTTTACCATTTTTCTTCTTGGCAACTCATTGAATAGTTTCTCTCCACAACATTAGTTGCAAGAACTAGTTTAACTGCCTACATGATTTATTGCAATTCATAGCTGAAATTGATCTTGTCCTCAGCAATGGACAAGATGGGGAGAATTACCAGTTTTCCAAACTCTAAGTGGGTATCGTAAAAGGCAAAGAGAAGCATTTGCTGGGTATGTGGAACAAGCTACCAGAGATAGTGGCAGAGGCAAGTAAAATTATGACATTTAAAAGGCATTTGGACAGGTATTATGGATAGGAAAGTTTTAGAAGACTATAGTCCAAACTCAGGAATATGAAGAAAACTATATTTGGCAACTTGGCATGGTTGAACTGGGCCAAAGGATTTACATGCTGTGCAACTTGGTGACTATTTTTTATCTGAAAACAAAAACGAGTTAACTCCACCTAGGTCAAGATTACATTTGGAACTTTCTGAAATATGTGACTCAACTGTTGTTTTACAAAAGTCACAGTGCTTTCAAGCCAACATATTGAATTTTAATTTGTAGTAATTCCAAATTAACCATATAACTGTTTACAGCGCAGAAACAGGCCATGTCGACCCTTCGAGTCCACACCGATTCACTAGAACAACTCCACTGGCTCAAACCTCCTGCTCTCCGCCAATAACCTTCCAACCCCCTCACCTCCATGTACACATCCAACCTTCTCTTAAATTACAGTAGGGACCCTGCCACAACTATCTCTTTTGGAAGATCATTCCATTCTGACACCACTTGCTGAGTGAAAAAGCATCCTCTAATATTTTCCTAAAGTTTGGCCCCCTTACCCTTAACTCATGCCCTCTTGTTCCAACCTCCCCTGCCCTCAGGAGAGTCTGTTTATGTCTAGTCTATCTATTCCTTTCATAATTTTAAATACTTCTATCATCCCCTCTCAGCCATCTACTTTCCATTGAATAAAGTCCCAGTCTCCTTAATCTCTCCCTGTAATCCAGATGCTGTAAGCCAGGCAACATCCTTGTAAACTTTCTCTGCACCCTCTCCACCTTATATATATCCTTTCTCTAATTTGGAGACCAGAACTGAACACAATACTCCAAACCTGGCCTCACCAACGCCTTAAACAGCCGCAGCATCACCTCCCAGCTCCTATACTCTATACTATGACTTATGAAGGCCAGCATACCATATGCCTTCTTAACCACCCTGTCTACATGGGAATCCACCTTCAATGAACTCTGTACCATAACCCCCAGGTCCCTCTGTTCCTCTGTGTTTCTCAATGCCCTCCCCTTAACTGCATATGTCCTATTCTGGTTATTTTTTACCGAAATCCAGCACCTCGCATTTGTCTACATTGAATTCCATCTGCCATCTTTCAGCCCACTCTTCCAAACAAACCAAATCCTTCTGTAATCCAAGAAAACCTTCTTCACTATCCACCACTCTCCCTATTTTCGTATCATCCGCATATTTGCTTACCCAGTTAACCACACCCTCCTCTAAATCATTAATATAAATGATAAACAACAAGGGACCCAGCACTGATCCCTGAGGGACCCCGCTTGTCACAGGCTTCCAACCCGATCTATTAAATGATAATTTATAGGAATAGTAATTAAAAATAGCATCAGATGAAGTAAAGCACAAAATATCTTTATCACAAATCGATTGCCTCACTTTATAATTCGTCTGTTGTGAAAGAGTTCAATAGACAATGCAAAGTTAGCTGCGATTGTTCTACAAGACAGGTGATAGAAAAAGTACTCTAACGTAGCATCTTATAAATATAACCAGTAATATGATCAATGTTATCTGTTAACACGTTGAAATGATTTCATTTCTCTGCAGCTTACTTAATAAACTCAGAAGCACTTTCCAGGATGGTCAAAATAGTCCCAGTGAAAACAGAAGATAGTTTAATTTTACCACACTGCATCATCCCTCCCATGCTCAATATTCAAAGATCATAGCTTCATTCACAAATAGGTTTTATTCATAAGACTGGAATGAGGGTAATATCCATCTTAAATCAGATAACTAAGTAAAAATGAGACCACTGTAGGATTCAAACTTGAAAAAAGTCAAGAAGTTACAGCATTCCATTGTAGTTCATTATTTTAAACATTAAACTTCATGGTCCCGGAAAGATTACATTCAATGGCCTAAATATGATTTTACCTTTTTATCTCCTTGTTTCCTTCTCTTTAGTCCTGGCCTGTAGTCATCACCAAAACGTAGAAAATAGTAGTAGGACACCAGTCTTTCGATTGGGTCTCGAATTACATTCACATAAATGGGCTTCTTTTTCACACCATACCTGCAGAAATATTATAAAACAAGGTTTGTGAAAACAGAAAAGAAAAAGAACCATTCAACACCAAAATGCTCTGGACACAAATCTCTTGCTGATTATAATTTTAACTAATAAAATTAATTTAACCACAAACACCATTTACTTATTACATTCCATACTTTAGATCAGAGGTTCCTAACTTGGGGTACATGTACCCCCAGCGGTGCATTTGCACTTTTCAGGGGGTACATTGGGTCTGAGAGAATAACCATTACTGTACAATACATGGTGTTGGAATCTGCAGTCAGATTGTGATTTTTTAAAAATCCTTAATGGTAGGCTATTGAGATGTGCAGAGCAACAAAGGGATTCAGGAGTTGTGGTAAATAGTATCCTCAAGGCTGATACTCAGGTAGATGGCGTGGTGACGAAGGCATTTGGAATGTTGGCCTTCATAAATCGGAGTATTGAATTCAAGAGTAGGGAGGTTATGATGAAATTGTACAAGGCATTGGTGAGGCCAAATTTGGAGTACTGTGTACAGTTTTGGTCACCAAATTATAGGAAAGATATAAACAAAATAGAGAGAGTGCAGAGAAGGTTCACGAGAATGCTGACAGGATTTCAAGGTTTGAGTTATAGGGAAAGGTGGTGCAGACTGGGGCTTTTTTCTCTGGAGCGTAGAAGATTGGGAGGGGACTTGATAGAGGTGTTTAAGATTTTAAAAGGGACAGACAGAGTAAACGTGGATAGGCTTTTTCAATTAAGAGTGGGGGAGATTCAAACTAGAGGGCATGGTTTAAGATTGAAGGGGGAAAATTATAAGGGGAACATGAGGGGAAATTTCTTTACGCAAAGGGTGGTGGGGATGTGGAATGAGCTTCCGACAGACGTGGTCTAGACGGGATCATTGGTTACATTTAAGGAAAAACTGGATAGCTACATGGATAGGAGAGGACTGGAGGGGTATAGACCGGGTGATAGTCAGTGGGACTAGGAGGGTGGGGATTTGTTATGGCATGGACTAGTAGGGCCGAACTGGCCTGTTCTGTGCTGTAAGTGGTTATATGGTTATAGGGGTACACGGGAACCTATAAAAAGCCCAAGGGGTACTGAGGAACAAAAAGGTTGGGAACCCCTGCTTTAGATGATCAGTTTTGTCAATACGGCAATGGTATTGTTTTAACATTTTTAAAATTTACAAATGAAATATGATACAGAGTTCTAATTGCAAACACAGATTATAAATTTAATGGTGCGCATTGCCAACATTTTACCTACACTTGCTTTGATGAAGAACTGCAGAGCCAGGTTCATAATCTGCTCTAATATAGGCCAGTTAAATAATTTTTACTGCTCAAGAAATCAATTAAGGAAATGGTATCTTTTGGGAACATAATACATTCATTTATTAATGAACATGGGAAGAACATATTCCATTGACATCCAACAAAGGGAACCTTGTCTCTTTGGTTCCTTTCCAACAGACAAGAAACCATCTTTTCTTTATTACCAGTTTGTTCTAAATTACAGCAAAACCATCAGGAGAGACAAAAACCTAGTCATAACTTTTCCTGTGGCTCAGGTATTTTGTCCAGAAGAGCTACAACAATGCTCACAAAATGCCAGTTACAAACTCCAGTTGCTTCTACATACCTGATATTTTCTGCATTAATACTTTTGCAGTAACAATATTCACCTAATCTCATATGATCACTCTCTAATAACAGGCATCGACGTTGAAAAACACAAAAGCTTCAGATACTTGAATTTTAAACATACAATAAAACACTGGAGAAACTCAGCGGGCCAGCAGCATTCATGGGTTGAAATGGGCAGTCAAAACAAAGTCTGATCTGCTGAGTTCATTGTTTGCTGGACCTCAATAAGTTCTGCAGGCACAGAATTAGGTTTGGCCACAAGTCATGTAACACAAATGAAATATGATCAGAGTCTTAGCAGCATGAAAGCTTTTTTTTTGGGTAGAATTTTGCATCTTCGGGAGAAAGCATACAGTTTGTGAAAAAAGAAAATTAAAAGGATTCATTCGGCCTCTTCCATGCAAAATTATTCATCACAAACCAGAAACCACTGCAGTTAATTGCTTTGAATGGCTTCAATTTATGGGAGCATTGGTACATTACCAAGAATTGTTGCAAAGCATTCAAGATCAGGTCTGCGTGCTTTATTATACTGTGAAATCCCACTGTATTTGAGGTTCACTGAATTAAGCCATTGGCTCTGAACTGTGAAAAAGAATTTCCAACAATCTCGGAGAAAATCAATTTTAGAAGACTAAAGATGGAATGACTGAAGGAATAACCTAATGTTGGTTTTAAAAAGAGTTGCAAAAGCAAATTAAGCTTGTGACTCCCTCCGGTTATTCATATAAAAGACAGGAAAATATCAAACGTATGCAGTATATAACACTCAAATGTTTTAGGGAAACTGTAAATAGCCTGATACTCATCTCTATTGCATTTCTCTTTCAAGTTTTGCATCAATATATCAATTACACAAACTGAAAGATATTTACAATCCAGTTTTATTTGAAGACAATAAAATTTTTAACACAGGCAATTCACGTGTTATGGCAGTTCAGGTAATGGAAAATCGCATTATGGAATTCACAAGTCACCACAGTACCAGGAAACACGAGAATTAAACAAAAAAACAGCACATGTTAGAGTCAAAAGCAATACACAAAAGTGCTGGAGACTCAGCAGGTCATTTACCATTGAAAGGAAGTTAAGGGTAACCAAAAGACACTTTCAGACAGCCATTTCATTCTGGGATATTTTCAGCATTTTGACGGCACGTCTGCTATCTGAAAAGTGCTGACCTGGAATATGAGTGGGGGGGGGGGGGGGGCATTTTTCCACCAGCAGTCCTACTTATAGTCCTGAAACGCCGCGCTGTCTGAAAGCTGCTTACCTCATTCCAGGACCAGCTCAGGTATGGAAGAAGACGCCGACGCTATTGCATTACACGACTTACCTCTTTTGGTCCAGGAATGCCGGCCTTCTGTGTGAAATTTCACCTTGTCCCGGCATTTTGCCCACTTTGCTCAGCTCTGTGTGAACGGCCAGGTCAAGCTTGACGCCGGGATACTGCCGAGTCTTCCTTACGGCAATATCGCGGCATTTCTGTGTGAAAATGTCTAATGTTTCAGCTTGAGCCCTTCGTCAGAATTGGGAAAAATAAGAAGACACCTAAAATAAAAAGATGAGGGGAGGAGAGGAGAGAGAAAGGGGAGGAGCACAGGCTAATAGTTAAGAGGTAATAGACGGATACAGGTGGGAGAGAAGCTAAGAAGTGATGGGGAGAGGGTAGAGGGCTAAGAAGGTCAGCACTCTGATAGGCAAAGAAAGGGAAGTGGGTGGGGAGCTGAGACAGAGGGGTAGGGAAAGAGAGAGACCAGGGAACAGAAATTAGAGGTCAATGCCATCTGGTTGGACATTGCCAAAATGAAGATGACATTAATATTTCTGTCTTGGCAGTCTTCTACCTCCATGCAGGGTTTGATGAAAAAAAAGGAACACGAGTGGAAGTTCTGTCTCCCCCTGAAGGACAGGCACTCTGCATAGCTGAGGCTGAAGTGAGGAGGATCCTGTTCAGGGTGAACTCATGACCAGCAGCAGGACCAGACAGGATACCTGGTCAAGTGCTGAAGAGCTGAGGCCCAGCTGACCGATATCTGTCCTAACAGATTTCTTCAACACCTCACTGCAGCAGTCCACTGTCTCTGAAGGATTCAAGGCAGGCAACATCAACCCCATGCCCATGATAATGACTGTAACTGGACTAAATGACTATTGCCCAGTGGCATCGACCTCTACCATCATGAAGTACATTGAGCAACTGGTAACGGAAAGCACCTTCTGGCAACAATATGCCTGTTCCAGTTTGCCTACCCTCCAAAGTGGTCCACAGATGATGGTATCACCCTGACCATCCACTCTCTCCTGACTCACCTGGAAAATGATGCCTCATATACCAGGATGTTTACTGGATTCAGTGTTCAACACCATCAGACCTTAGAGGCCCTCTCTGCAACTGGACTTCTTGACCAAAAGACCACAATTATCCTGGTTGGCTGAAAAATCTCAAGCCCACCTCAGGTACATGTGCTCAGTTCACTACTGTAGTGCCAGATTCAAACAAATAATGTTTACTGATGAAAGAACAGTAGATGGCCTCATCGGCAACAATGAATTGTTGGGTGGCACATCAAACAACCTGAGTTTTAATATGGACAAAACAAAGGAGAAGATTATGGACTTCAGAAGGATGAACGTCGACCACAAAGTTCCTTGATTTGCATACAACGAATGATCTATCCTGGACCCACAATTCATTAGTCAGGAAGGTGTGGCAGGGCCGACACTTCCTAAGAAGGTTGAGGAGTCCAAGATTGCCGGCCCCATCTTGACAACATTTTGCAGGAGCTTAAGTGAGAGTCTTGGCTGCTTCATTTTGTGGAACGGTAGCAGCAAAGCAAATTGCCAAAGTGATCACTATCGTCTCCCTTTCCTCTACTAACATTAGTTACTGGGAGCATTTCTTAAACGGGCCTCAAAGAATTATTCAGGACCCCTACTATCCATCACACAGTATCTTTGACCTACGACCATTAGGAGGAGGTACAGGAGGATCAAAATCAGGTCTGCCAGGCTAGAAAATAGCTTCTTCCCCCAGGCTGTGAGATTCATGAAACTTGGGTATATTATAAATGAAACTAAATAATACCAATATATTTATATGCATTTATTTTATATGATTCTATCTTTAAGCATCTATCTGCTTATTATGTGCTAGGTATTAAATGTGTGTGCGCATGCACGCACCATGTTCCGTTGGGTTGTTTATGTTTAGTCAGATGATAATAAACTTGAACTGGAACATAATAAATAGTTTGATCTTTCACTTTATTTTTTTTGCCCCCAGCACTACCTTTTCCAACAGCTGAGTCCAAAACTAAACTCTATTCTCCACATTGGGCAGGAAGATCAGATTACCTCGGCCTCTACTAAAAGTGCTTCAACCTGTCAACCCCCCCCCCCCCCCCACACCTTTAACTACTTTCCCATTTCTCTGCCCACACAACTATTTAAACAGCAGATTAGATTTGATCTAATTTGATCTTTAGCTGCTGATCTGTGGATTTATAACAACTCTGTTATGTAGACTATTAATAGTAAAAGTACTTGTAATTTTTTTTCGTTAGAGAATTATATTCTGGAAAGAAAATTAGTGTTTTTTTTAAATTCTTATTTAAAATCTATGTTTGGATTAAAATAAAATGAATAATTATTTCATTAGAGGTGATGCCCAAGATACAGCCCCACTGCCCTGCCTCTCCTTCTAAATCTACAGTATTTATAATCCAAGTGTGGAAGGGTAGTGTAGAACATCTTGCAGCATTGCTCTTGCGAGAAAATTGGCTTCTACTTTTATGGCAGCGTTTAAAACAGATTTCTGAACAGAGAGGTGGAGAGGATGAGCAAATGTAGGTTCTTGGGAGTTACTATCTCGGAAGATATTTCCTGGAACCAACACACCAATGGCATCATGAAGAAAGCCTCTACTTCCTCAGGAGTGTGCAGAGGAGCTAGTGGAGTTGTTCAAGTGAACCGGTACGGACTTGAAGGGCCGACATGGCCTGTTTCCGTGCTGTAAACGGTTATATGGTTATATTGGTGACATATGTAACTATAAATCAGTTTTGAAAAAAACACTGAGCAAGAGAAGGGTGAATCCCATAAAGACAACATTAAAATATAATATTCTCACAGCAAGGTAAAATATATAAATTTGAAATATAAACTGCAATGCATTTCAAAGTTGCAAAGAATGAGCGTTGTAATAAGTTGGGCAAAATAGCTTTTAATATATTAACGTCACTGATAATGAAATGTCACTATAAAGAGGAACTCCACCTTATTTGCTGTCTGAGCATCTCCAGCCAGATGGCATTAATATCGAATTCTCTGCTTTCTGCTAACCAGTTCGCCTTTTTTCCCCCTTGCCAGCTCTCCCCTCCCTCCCCTCTCCACTCACCCGGTCATTCCCTCTTCCCTCTAATTGCTGCTGTGCCCTCCCTCCCTTCTCACCTATCATCTCCTCTTCCCCCCACCATCCTTTTGTGTGGACGCCCGCCGACACACTTTTTCGTACTTTGAAGGGCTTATTTACCTTTGCTAAATAGAGGACACCATTTGACCAGCTGAGATTCTCCAGCATTTTGAGTTTTTACCACAATGACGACTCAGATGATGCATATTATGCAGTCAGCAAACTTTCTAATTATGCTTTTGGTGACTTACTTGAAAATCAATGTCATTGTTTGCCAGCTGGACGAAGGTTAGATTTGAGGTGGGCACTATCCAGGTCGCAAAAGTATCCTTTCATTTTTATGCAGTATCAACTTAAGAGCTGACAAACCACAAGACAGGGGATTTACTAAACCAACACGCAGTTTTCTCAAATCATTCAGAATAATCCATATGCAGAAGTCTCCTGGGTAATTTAAACCATGATTACCCAAAAACCTTAGAGCAAACCCCTGTTAATCCATTAGGTCAGCCTTCAAATAGTTTTACTAATGGGAAGTTGTCTAAAAAGCAGAGAAGTTTTAAAAAATAGCATTTAAACTAGAAGCTTAATTCTACTTTGAAAAATTGGTCACTGGTCAATTGTAAGAAAAATTGTAGCCTTACTTTGTATCAAAATGACAGATACAGATCCCAAATAATTTTTGTATTCACAGTGAATGCAGCTATCATGTTAACAAGGCATACTTAGTCCTAGTAGCATCTTAAAGCTATACAGGAAGAGTATTGATCAACATCCACTTGGATTACTTGCAAATTATTTCATCTGGAACAAAGCCAGACTTTTGGAAGCAAACTGAATTTAAACTGTGGCTGACCCTGAATGTTTCAGTAGCCAGTTAGATTGCGTGACAATTTACATGGAGTTAAGAAATTATTTCACTAGAAAATTGCTTTAATAACTAAATAACGGCACTGAGAATCACCAACAAGACTGACAATGTCCTATCTCGTACTTCAAGAAGGTGGTTTAGAGTAGCGTTCTGGTCTTATTTAATAAAAGATGAGCTAGCATTGAAGAGGATTCAGAGAAGTTTCACAAGAATGATTCCTGGAATGTAGGAATTAGCATATGAGGAATGTTTTTTAGCTCTTGGACTGTAGTCCATGGAGTTCAGAAAAATGAGGGGGGACCTCAGAAGCATTTTGGAGGTTGAAAGACCAGGTCAGAGTAGATGTGGCAAAGTTGTTTCCCAAGGAAGGGAAATCGACGACAAGGTACAACTTCAGGATTGAAGGGTGTCCATTTAAAACAGAGATGTGGAGGAATTTATTTCGCCAGAAAGTGGTTGAACAGGCAGCTGTGGAGGCCAAGTCATTGGGTAGGGAGATTGATAAGTATCTGAATAGTCAGGGTATCAGAAAGATACCCTGACATGTTGGAGGTTCAGATCTGGAGCTCGGCTCACCAATGATTTGGACTGGATTCTATGTGGCTGCGGAAGCTGCAGAAGCGCTGGAGGCGAATCTACGGACACTTGGTGACTCGGGGGGGAGGGGGGGGGGGGGAACCTCTCTCTTGCTTCTCTTTTTCTGACTGTAAGAAATGTAAGAGGCACCTAGGCAATTTCTGCCAGTGGTGAATCTGTCTGCCTTGCAGCAGGCAATAAGGAATTTCATATAATAGGACATGGTTTTATTACTATGGCAATAAATTTAATCTTAAATCTATACCTAAACACGTGTGTCTGTGTGTACATATATCTAACTACTGTATTTGTCTGTATATACTGTACGTGTGTATACATATATTTTTTTTCTTCTTTGGCTTGGCTTCGCGGAGAAGATTTATGGAGGGGTATGTCCACGTCTGCTGCAGGCTCGTTGGTGACTGACAAGTCCGATGCGGGACAGGCAGGCACGGTTGCAGGGGAAAATTGGTGGGTTGGGGTTGGGTGTTGGGTTTTTCCTCCTTTGTCTTTTGTCAGTGAGGTGGGCTCTGCGATCTTCTTCAAAGGAGGTTGCAGCCCAAACTGTGAGGCGCCAAGATGCACGGTTGGAGGTGATATCAGCCCACTGGCGGTGGTCAATGTGGCAGGCACCAAGAGATTTCTTTAAGCAGTCCTTGTACCTCTTCTTTGGTGCACCTCTGTCTCGGTGGCCAGTGGAGAGCTCGCCATAGAACACGATCTTGGGATATTGTATATATACTGTATATACACGACACATACATACACACTATATGTATGTGTATTGTTACAAACTAGCAAGCCCTTAACTAACTCTAACATAGGAACAACAATGGAAAAGTCACCAGACAATGGTAAATTGAAAAAAAAGTCTTTTAAATAAACTATTCCTCACATTAACCTCTCTCAATAACTCTAAACTTAATGCTAAATTAACTCCCATTATGTGCAAGAGTGTGTGTGTATGTGTGTGTGTGTGTGTGTGCATGCACTATGTTTTGTTGGGCTGTATATGTTTAGTCAGTTGATAATAAACTTTTAACATAATAAAAGGCTGAATGCATCCAACACTGTTCCCTTAAAACACACAATGTCCTGACATCCATTGCGATCATTTTAATTCCATCATTGTCTTGTCGGCTGTTCTCGGCATTTCTTCTCTCTTAGTGTTTTAGTGTTTGGCAAATGTGCTGTGGTCTATGTATCCCTGTAACCAAGCCCATTATATAATCGAAGATATATAATTCTATGTTAACTTCCAATATTATCAACATTTCTGTCACAATATATACATAACAGTACAACTCCGATTATCAAAAATCCTCAGTTCACCAAAATTTTTTTTTGGTCTAAGAAGTGAAGTCTGTTCAGCTCTTACATTTTTTTCAGATAATGGAGGATTTCAGAAAAATAAGAAATTCTCATTTATCTGAAAAATTTCTAAGCCAAAATTATGTTATTTCGCCTGAAAAAATTTGGATAAATGAGAATATCCAAAATGATCAGAATTCCTCAGTTTATCCAAAATTTTTTGGAGCCGAACTGACGTCACAGGTTGAAAATTTTTTGGAAAAAACCTCTGAGTAGAATTTTGAGTTTTTAGCATTGGATTGATCTTATTTTGTTCAGGTTAATTTTTGATGAGAATTAAACATTATTTTAAAGCTTATAAAGCCTTTCCTTGTTGTTTGTTGTTCCTTAAACACTGTTATAAGTGATTTGCTGTTGTTACTGGGCTGTTTTTAAAAAAAAAATGACCAATTATCCGAAAATATCGTTTATCCCGATCTGTGTGTGTATGTGCATGCATGTATCCACACACACACACACACACACACACACACACACACACACACACAATCCACTGCCTTGCCTTTGGCCACTTCAAAAATATCCATAAGATTCCTGAGACACATACAAAGGCGTACTATCTCCAATCAGACCATGCCTCTCCAAACGCTGGTACTTTCTGTCCCTCATCAGGCTTACTTCAAAAAGCCGATAAAATAGCCTAATATAATTTCCCTTTCACAAACACTTTTTTAAAAAGTGCTCTGTCGCAATGTCTGACAATAGATTCTGATGTAGGGGAAAACGTTAGAAGTTCTCTTTCTTTCAGATACACATTATTTTCAAAAGTGCAGAAAAATAATTTGTTCTGAAACAGTAACATCCTTGATTTAAAACAAAAAAAAAGGTCTCACCTTGCACATAAAATGGTACAAAGAGAATTTTACATCAGTACATTTCAGGAAATACAATTTCAAAGAGCTAGCTCCAGGCCACTGTCAAACTTCATCTCTTCATGAATGTTCATAATAATGACCCTTCTCCCTAAACACTTAAGCATCCGCTCCTAGAACATCGGATGCTAAAAATTTCTTTCAGATTTCAGTCATTAGAATCTGTGACAATAAAGTACTCATGAAAGACTCTCCAGTTGGAATACATTCATGATTTTTTAAGGCTATTTCTCTTAAATATTCAAAACTCTGTAGCCTACAAGGTACAGTGACACAAGAGTGGAATTAAACCATTCAGTCCTTCAAGTCCACTCCACCATTCTATCATGGTTGATTTACTATCCTTCTCCTGCCTTCTCCCTGAAACCCTTGATTCCCTTCCTAATCAAGAACCTATCCCCTTAAAGAAACCATGCGAACTTCTTTCTATTTAACCATGTGTCTCCAAATGCCCAGAAACGGCATCTTCTTTTCTTAACATATTTTTATTGATGTTTACATTATGCACAATTGAGCAAGGTTAAAAGATGACCTGTAGGAATCAAGTGACAACAACCTGGCAATGGACAGCACCAAAGCATCAGAACAACCTTAGGTTATGATAATAGTTCAAAATAGGCCCCACATCTTTTGAAGTTAATATTTGACTCTAATTTGAAACTTCATTCTCAATAATAGATTCTAATATCTTGCCAACCAGTGGTGAAACTAGTCTTGTGTCCCTTCCTGTCCTCTGCAACCACTCTGGAATCCAGTGATTCTTGAAAGATCACATCCAAAGCCTCCACAATCTCTTCAGTTATCTCTTTAAGGACCCTGCAGGGTAGTTTATTCAGTCCAGGCGATTTATCCACCTTCAGACTTTTGGACTACCTTCTCCTTGATAATAATGACTACATCATTTCTGCCCCTTGACACTCTCAAACTCTGGCATACTGTTAGCATCTTCAACAGTGAAAACTGATGCAAACTACTTGGGAGCTCTGTCATTTTCTTTACTCCCATTACAACCTTGACACCATCGTTTTCCAGCAGTCCTATGTCCACCCTCGCCTCTCTTTTCACTCATTATAAATTTGAAAAGACTTTTCACAAGAACATTTGGAGTATCTGATGTGAAATGGTAAAAAAAATAGATTAATGTAGCAAGTGTTAGCACATCAGGAACTTGCTGTACTAAGTCAGTTTAACGCATGATTGAGGTAGGAGCACCAGGGTCTGCAACTCAGAACCAAATAAGGCAGGATGTACTTCCAGTTTAGAGGAAATTAGGAGGTACCAAAAGCTGTTTGCAGAAAAACAATGATCGCTTGCAAATATGTCCATCAGATTGGTGTTATTTTGGAAAGTGTAAAAGTGGTTACAGCCATGCCAAATTACTTCATTGTGCATGTTATGTTATTGATGTGGGTTTTCTTAGACAAGCTACCATCAACTGTGTGGTGCAACATTGCCACCTGCTGGTGCAGTAACATATGACACAGGAGTTAAACAAGAAAATCTGCAGAAGACAAAAGAAACTCAGCAAGTCACCAGCATGCATAGGAAGTAAAAAGAAATCAACATTTTGGGCCTGCGCCCTTCCTCGGGAATGTGGAAAAACTGGTAGGCAACTAAAAGACACAAAAAAGACATAGGGCACAAACAGGTTACGTGACAAGAGCTTATTACTGAAAGATCCAATGGAAGTCATCAGGTATTGCTCGGTGATGGTTTCATTCATTTCCTGACAAGGCTTTTGCTTTTATTGTTAAAAAAAAAGAAAATGTGTAGATGCTGGGGTCGAGAGGAACACACACGTGTTGGAGAAACTTGGGTCACACAGCATTCATAGGATGTAAAAGGATTGAGCCCTTCATCAGGAATCAGGGAAAACAGGTAGGTGCCTGAATATAAAGAGAGGGGAGGAAGGAAGGGAAAGGAGCACAGGCTAACAACAGGCAAGGTGGATACCGACCGCTGTTAATAGCTTTTGATATTTCAAAAAGAGCTTACATGGATTGGTAAGCAGTGCAGACTGCCCCTGAAGATATCCTTTGCTAAATCTCTAGACTTAAATGTGCTTGCAGCTTCTGACATTAATAGATCACGAGGACAGTAGAAAATAATACTTCACTTTGAGTCTCAAGTCTGCTCTATCATTCAAAACAATCATGAATGACATGCCTTAACTCCTTTGCACTGGTTTCTCATAACCATGAAGTCTCTGATCTTTCGAAATGCATCTACTGTCACTTTAAAGCCCAGTAATAATTCAATCTTCATATCCCCATAACCCTCGAAGGAAAAGAATTCCAATGATTCACCACACCCTGCATGCAATTGGCACCACACCTCAGTTTAAAATTGTCACCCTAATGTTGTAACTCTGCTCCCTTGTCAAGGTCTCCTGTACATCGGAGAGACTGGACACAGACTGGGAGATCACTCTGTTGAGCACCTTGGCTTTGTGCACCGCAATAGCGTGGATTTCCCAGCGGCTACTCGTTTCAATTCTCCATCTCATTCCCTGGCTGACATGTCTGTCCATGATCTCATGTGCTGCCAGACTGAGACCACCCATAAATTGGGAGGAACAATCCCATCTTCTGACTAGGGATCCTCCAACTGCATGGCATTAATACAGACTTCTCTGGCTTTCGTTAAAATACCCCACCTTCTCCTTCCCCCGTCGTCTCACTATTCCTGGTCTCCTTTAGCACAGGTATGATAAATTCTACCTGGTCCCTTATCACATCCAATTTACACCTTTTGTTGGTCTGGATTCCACTCTCCACCCCCCCCCCCCCCCCACCCCCCAACCATTGTTTGAATTCTGAGACCTTGATGTATCCTTCTTCTGCCTTTTCTGATCTTTCCTTGCAGAAGGGCTCAGGCCCGAAACGTCAACTATATATCTTTGTCTCCTATAGATGGTGAAAAGACCAGCTGAGTTCTTCCAACATTTCGGTGAGTTTACTACAATCACAGGGTCTGTTGCCTATCATGTTTCACTTCTGTGTTTACACAAGAGGGAGTGTTTATCCTATCATGAGTCCCAAGGATCTTATGCTTCAATAATATCACCTTCATTCTTTTAAACTCCAAAGAATAAAGATCCAACTACTTCAGCCATTTGTATTCGGACAACCACTCATTCTAGGAATTGGCCAAGTGAGTCTTTCATGCTGCCTCCACTGTCACTCACTGTCCTTTCTTAAACAAGGGGATAAAAACTTTGTACTCCAGATCCAGACTCATTATCACCCTGTACAAATGTTTCATTACTTCCGATATCTAAATCCAACTTCTTTGTGATACAGCCAGTACACCTTTTGCCTTCCAAGTTGCTTGCAGCTCCTGCCAACTTGGTGATTCATGCAGAACAATCAAGATCCCTCTGCACCTCACTCATTTGCAATTTCTTTCCATTTTGTTAATAAGATTGATTTCCATAGCACCCAAACTTAAATAGTAAAGAACGATCAACCTGGTTAATCAAATGTGGCTATCTAGTAACTGGCTGTCATTCACAACTGCATATGGCAGGGCATAGAGCTTTGACCCGATCAGCTGATTGTGGAAGTGACCAATCCTGTGTACAGCATTCTAATTAGCTTGTTTACTCTTCTTGTTCACATTCACCAGGTTGTTCGGTTACTCTCATTTATCCTGGTACTACTACTGCATGGTTTGCTGCACTCAAATTGGTCATCTGCCTTGAAGACTGCAGGATTTCTAATTATGATGAGCAATTTCTGATTCTGCTGGTAGCCCACAGTATCTTGACATGCTTGGTACTGAGGTTCTACATCTGTGTTAGTGTCAAAAGGACATAACTTTTGTATTCCAAAGGATATAACATTATGGGCTGAAGGGCCTGTACTGTGCTGCAATGTTCTTTAACCAGAGATACCAGTGTGAAAAGGGGCTTGGCCTCCCCATGGAATGTGCTTTACTCTTACATTGGTTCGTGAATAGGTAAAAACGCAACAGCTCAAGTACATTAATGAGTAGAGACAGGAAGCTTAATATTGCACGACAGCCCTGTGTCTTCTGCCAAGCCCCGTTCTCTGACTTAGCGATCAAGACAAAATTTGGTCATTAAAAACTCCTCAAAATTCTGGAAGAATTCGGCCGGTCTCGCAGCGTCCATTAGAGGTAAAAATATACTGCCGATGTTTTGGACCTGAGCCCTTCTTCAAGGTGTAAGCAAATCACAGGAAGGCATCGGAATAAAGACTGCAGACTGGCAGAGGGAGGAGTCCAGACCTGCAAAATATGCTATTGGATAAGAGTAGAGGTGAGAATTGATTGTGGAAAGGTAATGGGAGTCCAACAAAACTGTGATTAAGAATATGACTCGGTCAAGCTTTTGCTTGACCCATTTGCAGGGTTTCACTCCCAATTTTTGTGTCAGTCCCTGGAATTATTGAGGAGTATCACGTGAGAGCCAAATGTACTACTATTGAATCCGAAGTCGATACTCAGGCTGCAGCCAAATGGCTCATGCCGCTTCTTTTCCACTGTTTGTTACAATTCAAGTGGGTGTCTGCATGTCTTCAGCATGTCGGTAAAAGAGGCTGCTAAGTTTTGTGAGGTTGTACCTAAGGTCTGGCCTCCCAAAACCAAGGGATTTTGGGGAGTAGGGAAGAACTCTTCAGTTTCTGGTATTGTTGGGCTAGCGCAGGACTGTCACTATTTTGAAAGTAAGAGGGTGACCATTCAGGACTGAGACAAGAGATCGTTTCAAACAGTAATGAGACTTTGGAAGGAACTCTCCATTCAAAAGAGTTGTGGAGGCTCAGGTGTTCATCACATAAAAGACAGAAATCAATATCTCTTTAGATGGTGAAGGAATCGAAGGATATGGAATTAAGGCACAAGACGGCGTGGTGATGAGAGATCTGTCACAATCTGAGGTTTGAGGGCAGAATCGCCCATTCCTGCATTTATTTCTTGAATAACAATGCACAATATTTAGTAGCAACAACTTGAGCAAAACAATTCAGGATACTAAAAAAAGTTAATCCAGTGCTACCACAGCACCAGCAAAACGGGTTTGAATCTGGCACAATCGAAGTCTTTGCATGCTCTCTTCATGACCTGTGCGACATTTTTTTCTGGGTTTCTCCCACACTCCAAAAAAAATCTCAAGGGTTTTGGTAGGTTAATTGGGTGTAATTGCATCTTGTATCATTAAAATCAAAGTTTTAAAAAGCAAACATCAGGGCCAGAGACATTAAGTGAGCTGATTAGAAGCTTTGGCTTCTAAAAGCGGTAGGTCCCACAAGTATATATTCCTTAAATGAGGATAGTTTTGTTGAGCCGAACCTGGGACTGACAAGGGGGAACTGACAGAAGCTGATTCAAATAACAGCTGCGTTTGGCTGTATATTCGACTCAATCAGCAAGGTGATGACTAAATTTTGCTACTCACCAATGGCATTGCATTAAAATGCTGCCTCCCAAGAAGAATGAAGAACAGTGAAAATATGTGGTGACATAAGAGGCTAATGCCTTAGGTGATCAAAAATGTCAAATGTACGATAAGTTTCAAATGAGCTAACTTGTGGTCAATATTATAAAAAGGACAACTGTTTAAAAACAGATAACTGAAGACATACAGTCATGTGATAAAAACAAGAGATTGCACTGTTAGAATTGATTTTACGATGAAAGATCATTATTTACAACTTACAAATGTTTGGATTCATTAAACTGTAAAAATACTATTTTTAAATAAAGCTTAAATCAGACTTAAAATTCCAAAATATAACGTGTAATAGTTATTATGGAAGGGAACAGGATAGTTTCTAAACATTAAACATGTAAAATACAGTTGGCACAAAGATGACTAACTTACAATACAGGTGCTGTGATAAAAGGAATGCATAGATTCCAACTTTGAGGACGCAGAAGAGATAACTCAGAAGACGAATACAGAGAGAAAACTGGCATTTATTTTTTTCTTTGAAGCTACTGCATTGATTAAGGCTTGGTTGTGTTCATGTATTCTCAATATTAAATAGTTAAAGGATTCATGACCTGAGTTACCATTCTAGAAAACACAGATGCTACCCCTTGCAGCAACTTCTTTTATTTATAAAATTCTGTTTCTGTGGTGCGATGAAACAAAACACAACTATATTCCATGATAAACAATTAGCTTGCTTTATATTTTATATTGCTAATGTTTAGGGAAATTTTCAAGGCTCTGGCCCAATGAATTGAGGCTTATGAACCAACTCACTTACTTTGCAAAGTCCAGATATGCTACATGTCCGTGATAAAATCCTGGCTTCATTTCTTTCCATGTTGTAACATTTTTAACAAATCTTGCCTGGGGGAGGGGAAAAAAAACTAGATTACACTTTCATGAACTAAGTTATCCATATCAAGTATTTACCCTGAAGCAGAGTTTTTTTCCAACCAATCTTGATTTTTTTTTAAAAATAGATTGATGGAAGCACTGATGTATAAAAATCATAATGGTGTTATTGAAATATAATACAAAATCTGATTTGTGAAGCTCATTTAGTCCAGAATGTTAAATAGGGGCAAGATAAACTACGGGACATAAATTTACTCCTAAACTATTATTTTTGGCTGAGTTGAAGTACTCTAATGTCCAGATGAATTGCTCTCAGGTGCCTTGCATTATTTAGTCTAAATTAAAATAAAATAAAATAAATAAAAATATCAACACTGACAAATGGAGTAATAGATGCAGCTATCTCACCTATAGACCTTGTCCATTAAATAAATATTAAAAGAGTAAATGAAGAATTTAATAAAAGTATTCATTCTTGCTTTGACTGATTTTCAATTCCACTTAACCTGGTTTGCACGTTGTGACATGCACATGAAATGTGATACAAATGTACCATTTTCTGATAGATAAACACTTGGGTGGCTCTGCTCATATTTGTTTGAAATATAAGGCTGGAAAAGATCGTGGACCTCAGGAGGACCAGGCATGTCCACCCTCCACTACACATTCACAATTCTGTAGAAGAGAGAATAGAGAGCACCAAGTTCCTTGGAGTTCACTTAATGAGTGACCTATCATGGACACTCAACATCTCACTTGTCAGGAAGGTGCCACAGACTGCACTTCCTGAAAAGACTGAAGCTGGCAAGGCTACAGGTTACCATCATGTTGACTTTCTGCAGAAACTCTATTGAGAGTGTCCTGGCCGGCAGCATCACAATGTGGTGCTGCAGAGAAATGGATCTGAGGTGAATCCACAGGTCCAATAGAGTGGCAGAGAGCATCACTGAAGTCTCCCTCCTAACACCACCCTCCCTCCCCCACCCCCCCCTCCCAAAATCTACTACCACGATCTAGCAGGATCGTTGTCTGAAGGGGGGATGCAAAATCAGTGAGGACCTCTTCCACCCTGCACACCGCATCCTTCAGCTGCTCCCGTTGGGGAAGAGATACAGGAGGATCAGAGCCAGCACCACCAGGCTGAGGAACAGCTTCTTCCCATGGGCAGTGAGAACACTGAATGACCCAAGGAACTGCTCACACTAACTATCTGAGACACGCATATACACAAAACATTTATTTATTTGTATAGATGAAATATTTATCCTACATATGTATTGCGTGTCTGTACGTGAGCTTGTCTGGTGTATGTCTGCATGTTTTGCACCGAGGACTGGAGAATGCTATTTTGTCGGGATGTATTTATATAATCAGATGAAAATAAACTTTTTAACAGTATTCCATCATCTTTCCCAACTACTTCCATTATTGGATACTTTTTCCATAGATTTTACTCCAGTTCCATCATACAAGTTCCAATGAAATAAGAAAGACTAGGCCTTTCACACCACATTGTAAAATGGAGATACCCCAGAAATTTTTCCCGGGAACCCTCCCATGAACCTGAAGTGTGAAAAGGTTGGCCCAGGAATTTTAAACAGGTCCGCAGCCCTACCTCGATGGCCATGCAGGGAAGCCTCGTGATGTCAGCGGTTGCATGCTGGATCATGTAGGTGATTAATATTCAAAGATACTTACCACCTGACAACAGCGGGCCGCTTAGGCACGTCATGATGGCAGCACAATGCGGAATGAATGGCTGTCCTCCTTAACCATAATCCCTCATGCAGCTATATTTCCCAGAGTGGCTCCAGCTGCACAAGGGATTATGGGAAACGAAGTCAGTCATTGTGCCACGGTCACAAAGCGCGGGCGTTGGGGGAGAGGGAGGGAGCGAGAGGTGGGTGGGTGAGCGAAGGATGGGGGTGTGAACTTGCGCAATGTGTCATCGGTTGGGATCGGACCCCATAAATTGCCAGGGAGGGCAAATTCCCAGGAATTTGGACTGCGGTAAGAAAGGTCCGGGAGGTCCTGAATTCCAAGGAATTTCACCGGGACAAAGTAGGGTCTCTGCTCCCCTGCGGTGTGAAAACGGACACTGATGCACTCCTGGAAGTAAAATGAGACTCACTTGATCTTGCAATGACATCACAGGATTATTTTTGGTTGTGTTGATGTGCAGAACGTGGTACTTATTTACTGCACACAGATCATATGCAATGTTTGTGAAGGAAGTGCTGGCAGTTTTAGGTACTCGATTATAAATGATGATTATGTCATCCATCTCATCTCCTTGATCTTGCCTCGGGTTATCCATTGTGTGGCGCTGTTCAATCTCCCTGACTTCATGCCTTGCAATGGCCCTCTCTGTAAAAGTAAAATAGAACATTTGAAGACTAATTAGTTACATAAGTAATGGCTTTGATACAAAATATAATGGTGTCACAAAACAATTACTTTGAGAAAAAGATTTTTTAAAAAGTCTGTAGATGCTGTGATTGTTCTTTACACAAAAATGCTGGAGAAACTCAGCATGTCAC
This sequence comes from Narcine bancroftii, assembly GCF_036971445.1. Classification (NCBI taxonomy): domain Eukaryota; kingdom Metazoa; phylum Chordata; class Chondrichthyes; order Torpediniformes; family Narcinidae; genus Narcine; species Narcine bancroftii. Next base: position 133,648,578 of record NC_091473.1, on the reverse strand, counting down.
GCAGCTATGTCGCAAAGCTAAAGATAGATAACCAATTTGGGCCTGAGCTCTGTGTCACGGTATGAGCAAAAATCAGCCAGGTGTTTCAGGGCCCCAAACAGTCCTTCCAAACAAAGCAACATTTTACATGTGAATCTGCAGGGGTCATCTACCACATCCAATGTTCCCATTGTGGCCTTCTCTTGGACGCAGACTAGGGGATTGTTTTGCTGAGTACCTTTGCTCTGTCTGCAGCAGTGGCCCACCATTTAAATTCCACGCCCTGCTCCTGCGCCGACATGTCTGTCTGAGGCCTCGTGCACTGACTGCCACAAACTAAGGCCACCTGAAAATTGGAGGACCAACACCTAATATTCCGTCAGCACTCTAACTGGATGGCATTAACATCAACTTCTTCAATTTCTTAGGCCTCACTCCTGTCTCCCTCTCTTCCCCATCTCTCTGTCTCCTTTCCTCCAGTTCTCCACCCCCTTCCTTATTCAGAGAGTTACCCCCTACCCCCATCACTCCTCAGCTCTTTTTCTCTCATGCCTTCCCACTCCTATCCATCTGACCTCTTCCCTGTGGGCCTGTGCTCCTCTCCCTGGCCCTCCCACCACCATTTAATTCAGGCATTTGCCTTCTTTTTGCTCACCTTGATGACAGGCTCAGATTCGAAACACTGGTGATGTATCTCTATCTTTGTTGCATAAAGAACAAGCTAGTTTTCTCCAGCATAAATGTCTGTGATAGGTTGGAGACCGACAGACTGAATGACACAACTGTGGTGGGTTCTGGATTGTTAACAGCGAACAATCAGTAAATTTTGCATTAACAAGCCATCAGCACTGGCTCTCAGTTGACCTCATCTTAAATTGCTTCTCTCTCCAGATTCAAACGTTGGAGAAAATGTGACAAAAATTAATCTGTGCATGGAACAAAAAAAGTTGATAAAATGAGAAGATAGAAAAAAATATCAGTGAAGCACAAATATTAACAAATATCCGATTATTCTAAGAGTTGTACACCAACTGGATAATGAAATTAACAAGAGCTGCACACCATGTACACCATTTTGTAATCTCTGCAATCAAAAATGATGAAATTATGGCTTGCCTGCACAAATGTCTGCAAAATATTAAATATGGATGCAATTTCAATCAAGTGTCCAGTCTGGTTCTCAGCCAACTGTGAAATCAAATACAACCAGACACTATTGCTTAGTTTTCCTTACTTGGGCTGATTGTTGAACCCATTTGGAATAAGACCTTCCTTCATTTGTCAGAGCAGAACTATTCATAGCGCTTGGAGATGCTTTTAAGCAATTTCTTTTAAAGCATTTGGCAATGAATTCTGTTTTTTTTTGATGCGGGCACTCGTGGCAAGTCCTTTGCTGTCATTTATGAAGGCTATTAGCCTGCAGTCAAATAATTTTCATTTTTGTTTTAATCTCTAGTCCTATTAAACCTGTTAAGGAATGAGAGGCCATGCAAAATTAAGCTGTCAGGTCCCAAGAGGTTTCTCAGCAGAAATTCCTAACTTGCCACATTTAAAAATTCACTCACTCCTAATTCCAACAGCCATAACTTGTTGCCATCGGTTTAGCAAGCAAATGATTGATAAGTACAATTTCATTCCAATACATGCATCTTCAGAGGGTCTGTGATTGCACAATCTGTGAAGCTGCAAGTTTATTCCACCTTTGCTTGAAGTGTATTATTAATTTTTTTTTTAATCTCCAGCTTTTGAAGCAGCTGAACCGCAATCAGAGGGGGTCACAGAACCTTAAATTCATTCAGCAGTTCAGCTGGTTATTTGCGTGAGCGTAATTGAGCCAGAAGGAATTCAAATTAAATAGAAGCTTGTTCTGTTCAAGTTATACATGCAATTGGAATTTAATATCACAACTTGTATTCACATCATGCACCTAACAGGCTAAAGGTGGTCCCCTACTTACGATCTAAGCAACCATCTGTACATACGACCGAAGAGAGAAAAAAAAATTACATGCAGGGTCCTGGGGCTGTTTATTTTGACGGACCAACATAGCAGTGGCCAGGGGATGGCGCCGAGACTCCGCTGGGGCCAAATGTCCAATATTTTCGGGACATGAAGGCGATGGCGGATCTGGTGCTCAAGGTGGGGAAATGAGCGCAGGTCGGTGCCAGTGGTGCAGCACAACAGGTCTTTCCGGTGCCAGGCGGGCTGGGCTGTGGATGAAGTGCCGCAGTTCCAGCTTAAGAACGTGTTGGCCTGGAGTAGCACACGTCCAACTCGCATTCATTTCAAGATCGAACCGCTGGTCAAAATGGAACTCAGATATATGTCGGGGACCATCTGTACTGTGTTATGGAGGAGATATGTTCCCAGAAAACTGCCATATTGCAATTTTCTGCACAAGAACCCCTATCCCAATTGAATCCCATGTAATAAATGAATACAAGAAGTTCCTTCTTTCACATTAGCCATTTTATCAGCTTTGATAAAACTGACCCAGTCCACTTTACACTTGGCTAATCACAAGCCTTGATAAACAAGATGTTCAGGATGTGGGAAAGATAGGGAAAAGAATGAAATTTGGGGATCAGGGTTCATGAGAGAAAGGCGGTGTTGTTAGAGTTCAGGGGAAAGGGCAGAGGATTCGTGGAAATGGAAGAAAGGCCGGGGGATTGCTTTCAGGATGAGCCAAAGCCACACTGCGACTCCCAACAAAGCGAGCTATCAGAGAAAGAGATTCAGACCTGAAGAGCAGGGCAGTGTTGCACTCTAAAACATTTGCTCACATGACTTCAGACTGGAGAGAGATTCAACTGCGACTAACAGCTGTATTAAAAACATATCATACACACAGTGACTAAAAAGAAATTGTCAAAATTATTTTATTTCACTTTTATTTTCCACATGAATTCCATTTGACCAAATTTGACTTTACATCTCAATTTTTAGGTAGTGATGTTAATTCCATAAAATAGGGTTGCCTATAATGTAGCAGACGTCCGAGAGTATTTCACAAATGAAAGAGTAATGGAGACGTGAAACACAAAAGCTGCAGCTGCTGGAATCTTGAACGAAGAATTGCTTGGAAGAATGCAGCAGGTCAGACACACCCATGGATGCTGTTCTGACCTGCAGAGTTCCTTCAGCAATTCTTTATTTGCTCATGGTTCTGCATGTCCCTGTTCTTCAGAGCAGATCAAAGGAGATGCGTACCTTCTTGCATATTTTCCCCTCACCTCCAATTTAATTCTTCCACCAATTACTTAACAACATGCCACCTGATCTTTTTAACTTCTCTGTTAATGAAAACAAGTCTTTCTTATTTACTTGAAGGCAAAAGGGGGAAAAGGGAGAGCTATATATTTTAGATATAGTATTATATAGCTATATATTATAGTATTTTCACTACAGGTTAGGCATGTAACAGAAGAGCATGTGATTGGGCTTGGTGTCAGCCGCATATGGAAATGTATATATATGGAAATATCCCACTGCTTCTCATTGAGAGTGTGATCTAGCTTTCATTTGGCTTTCCATATATTTTATATTGTTAAATTTTTTTTAAAATAAATGTTTTAAAAATTTAGACACACAGCATGGTAACAGTCCCCTTGGGCCATGTTGCCCAGTAACACCCAATTGATCTACAACCCTGGTATGTTTTGAAGGTTGGGAACAAATCCATGCAGACACAGGGAGTGCATACAAACTCCTTACAGACAGCGCCAGATTTGAATCCTCGTCATTGGTGCTATAAAAGCGTTGCCCTAACCGTGTTGCCTGATTATAAAAACTGCAAATATCTAGCACATCAAACAAAAACTTTGGACATAAAAAAAAGTTATGGTTTTAGAACCAGGAAAAGTTAGACATTGCAAATGTTTTAAATTGCAGAAAATGTCAAACAAAAATCAAGAGGAAATGGTGCCAGCTGAGGACGTAGGGGGTGAAAGATTTTGGATAGGTACTACCTCTTTCTCCAGAGAGATTAAAATTTGACAGAGAACAGAGGGTAAAAGGAAACAAAGCTGGAAATGCAAAAAACAAAATGTGTGTGGTGTTTTGCTTTGTTGTGTCACCCCCCCTCTCCCCCACCACATGAATGTTGCCTGCTGAGCATTTCCAGCTTCTTTTATTTCAAGGTTACAGTTGGGCTTCTTTTTGATGCAAAATATCCTTAAATAAGGAGACAATTAAATTGAGAGCAGAGAGAAGAATGCAAGCCACATATCTACCTATAGAAATGTTAAATTCTGAAACTAGAGTTATTGCTCCTGGACTTCTTTCTTAATTAATTTGAAGGCAATTCCATAATTTAAATAAGATGGCACATTTACACTTGATTCCTTAAATCTATTTAATAGGTGATAATGCAATGTGGCAAGGATGTCAATTGGGTGTTACTGGGCGACACGGCTCATGGCCCAAGGGGACTGTTACCAGGCTGTGTGTCTAAATTTTTTTAATGTTTATTTAGAAAAATTTAAAAATAGAAATTATATGGAAAGCCAAATGAAAGCTAGATCACACTCTCAATGAGAAGCAGTGGGATATTTCCATATATATACATTTCCATATGCAGCTGACACCAAGCTCAATCACATGCTCCTCTGATACATGCCTGACCTGTAGTGAAAATACTATTATAGCTATATAATACTATATCTAAAATATATAGGCACATTGTCCCGCACATTACACTATTCATTTCAGCAATCTGCTGGAACTCAGGGTGTTGAACAGTGTCAGTGAGAGACACAGAATGGTCAGGCTGGAACCCCAAATTCATCTTGTTAAGGGTTCCACTAACACCCTTCTCTGCCTGGCTGAACTTGTACTCATCCTCAATAACTTTTCCTTTGGCTCATCCAACTTTCTCCAAGTCAAAGGTGTGCATGGGTCTCAGCGATCCCTGTCTTTTTGCTGGATATGTAGAGCAATCCATGCGGCAAGCCTCCACTGGCAAGGCTCCTCAACTCTTCCTCCGTTATAATGACGACTATATTGGTGCTGCCTCCTGGACCCATGATGAACTCATCAGCTTTATCTATTTTGCTGCCAGCTATCACCCCGACATCAAATTCAGTTGATCCATCTCTGGTAACACTCTCCCTTTTCTTGATCTCTCTGTCTCAGGAGACAAACGATCTACAGACATTTTCTATAAATCCACCAACACCCACAAGGCCATTTTATAGTGAGAAAATAAGCGAGTGTAAAGACGGATATTCTCCGCCTTTACATCACTTAACTCACCTTCATAAAAGCTCTGAGGGCGGATCCAACACGCAAATTCCAATCCGTCCCGAGGTTACACTCAGATGTCGATCTCACCACTCCACCTCCTCCATAAAGGCAATGTGGCTGCAAGCGGCTGTAAAGGGGTAGGCTGATGACATAGCCCACAACTCAGGAGTCACCATCCAGGGTATTGGTACTGGGGATGGCTTGGGGTGCCGCAGCCCTGCGGGCTGTTGATTATGGAGGGACCGAGGGCCATCATGAGTGCATCCCACCATGGAGCTCGGCCTTAGTTCCAGTATTGATCATGTTTTATTAAAATACCACTAACAGCAGAAAATCAGATTGATTACAAAATGACCACAAATAACTCAAGCTGCCACCTGGAAATGCCAGGCAGAAGAACTAGAAGAAGGAGCCTCAGGTTTTATAAGGAGCCCCACCTCCCTCAGCTCTGGAGGACGCCATCCAGTGCTGCTCTCCATAAAAGGAACACTGGATCAGCCTTATAGGCCTTCTCCGTGAAAAGGTAAGTCTACTTTTTTCCTTTAATTGAGCAGGCCTCAATGTGGTGTGGCTCCATAAAAAGGCCTAGTTACTTCAACTACAACACTTCCCACCCCATATCCTATAAGGATTCTATTCCTTTTCTCTCAATTCAACCAACTCCGCTGCATCTGCTCCCAATAAATCTGAGGTGTCCTGCTTCTTCAGAAAACATAACTTCCCCTCTACTGCCATCAACTCAGCCCTCATCATGTCTCCTCTATTTCTTGCATATCTGCCCTGGCCCCTTCTGCTCCCTGAAGCAAAAAGGAAAGGGTTACTCTTGTCCTTACCTACCACCCCAACAGCCACCACATCCAGCATATTAATGTTCACATACAAGAGGATCCCATCAACAAGCACATCTTTCCTCATTTAAGAATGATGTTGGAGATGGTTCAGAGGAGGTTGACGAGGATGATTCCAGGAATGAAAGGGCTATCATATGAGGAGCTTTCAACAGCTCTTGGTCTGTATTCATTGGAATTTAGGAGAATGAGGGGGTCTCACTTAAATATTTCAAATGCTGAAAGTCATGGAGAGAGAAGTATAAAGGGTGTTTCCGACGGTGACAGAATCTAGGACAAGATGGCACAACTTCAGGATTGAAAGGTATCCACTCAGAACAGAGATGCAAAGAATTTCTTCAGCCAGAGGGTGGTAAATCTGTGGAATTTGTTGCCACAGGCAGATGTGAAGGCCAGGTGATTGGTTGTATTCAAGACTAAGATTGATAAGTTCTTGATTAGCTAGGGCATCAAAGGTTATGGGGATAAAGCTGGGCAGTGGAGCTGAGTGGATAAATGGATCAGCTCATGATTAAATGGCAAGGGAGATGAATAGACTATTTCTTATGGTTTTATCCTCCCATCTGTGTACCTCTATTACCTTCTACCTATTAGCCTCTGCTCCTTCCCTTCCTCTTTTCTCTCCTACCCTTTTTATTCAGGCGTCTGACAAAGGGTTCAGACCCAAAATGTTGATTCCTTTTCACTTCTTATGGATGCTTTGAGACCTGCTGAGTTTCTCCAGCACTTTTGTGTACTGCACTTGACTCCAGCATCTGCAGATTTTCTCATTTTATCATGTTTTCTCCAACAGAAATGTGCTTAGCTTTAGATTCCAGAATCTGCAGTCTCCTGTGGGTCTCCATTATTAATTTTAGATATGGCAACACCAGTTTGAATTGTAAACTCTGCTGCTTTGCAGAGCACAAGATGCTCTGGGATTTCTTTATTAAGTAATCTGTTTCAATCAGTCAGGGTTTCATGGCCTTGGCATAAGTACTTGAAATAAACATGCTAAGCCCTCAGTTTTTACCTAAAACTAAAGATTAACAAATCATCCAGCCATCTCACAATTTTTTGGGGGATTTCTTAACATTGAGAATAATATGTGGGATAAAAATTGTGATTAAATACAAGATTTTAGAAGTATCATTTTGATTTGGAATGCTGAGATTTTATGCAAACAGAATGTGACGCTTCTCCAAGCATCTGTTTTTAAGGTAGCATTAAGAACGCTTTAGTCCAAATTATTTATGCTCTAAATTCTGAAATGCTGATTCCATGAATTTGAGTCGTGCCTGTACAAATATAGCAGGCTTAAAATTAGAAACATTTCTCAGAGCAGAATAAATGGAATTCGCACTTCTCGTTCTCCACATTTTAGAGGAAAAGTGGATAATTTTAATGCCAGCCAAGCAGTCACTTTTTAAATTCATTTAAGGAATGTGGGGCTTGTAGAGTGAGACTAGCATTTAATTACCTGTCACTAACTGCTCTTTGAAGGTAGTGGTGAGCTGCCTTCTTGAAATGCTGGAGTCCTGAACTGAGGGTATACCCACAATGCTGTTTGGGAGTGGGATCCAGGAATTTGGCCCAGTGATAGAAAAGGAATGCCAATACATTTCCGAGTAAGGTTGGTGTGTCGATTAGATAACAACTTCCAGATGAATGTTTTTCCATGTTTTTGCAGTCCTAGTGTTATATAGTTCTGTGTTGTATATTGACCTATGTGTTGTGTGGTTTTATGTTAAAAAGTGACAGTTTCCCTTAGAGAGCCAAGGTGAAGGTGGACTGCTGAAAGAGTGGGAGACGGACTGAGCGTGGGCAGAAAATGATCTAAAAATTTCTGGATTTGGACGATAAGCCACCACTGGGGGGTGCTGTGGAGGGGAAGGCGGCCCAAAACATGAGTCATTGTCTATAAGTCAGTTTAGAATGTTGGATTTCAAAAAGGGATGAACGTTCCAAAGGCACCCTGAAGGAACCAGACCAAGCCAGTTGTTCCTCTCTCTGCAAGCAACACAAGACAACTTCTAATTTTGTGCTCCCTCTCTCTCTCAAAGTTCTTTTGGTTTCAGTTTACCGAACAAACTGAATTTTGTTTATGATCTTTGCTTCGGTTGAGATCGAAATTTTGTGAGTCTTGTGTGTTTTGTGTCTAAGTTTTTCTGTGGACTGTTGGAAATATAACTTAGATTTTAATTACATATGTTATATTTAGGCTGTGGAATTTATTAGTTTTACACTCTTATAGAAATTTGCATAGTAAACAGTGGGCATTGTTATAAAAGGGGGGATTTTGAATTAAAGTTTGAAGGTGAATTTTTGTTAATAAAGTAATTGTTCATCTTTACCCCTGTGTGATTTGCCTTCTTTGTGGTTGCTGGTTTGATTTTGTAACCTAATTTGGGGGAATCGTCCAGGATCACAGCAATTTGGAAGCTTTAGAGGCGATTGACTTGTGCTTAGTTATCAGTCGTCTGAGTTTGACTCAACCTCCAGCTTGAAATTAAAAATAAACGGTGAGTGTATAAATCACCAGCAGAAAAACCAGCAACTATGAATATTGACCAGTTCATAGCAAACCCTTCAGTGGTTAACTGCTCAGGGAAAAATTAAAATTCGGTATGATCAAAAAGCAAAAATTTTGGACATTAAACCTGGCGACAAAGTATTGGTTTTGTTTCCAATGCAGTCAAACCATTTGAGAGCTCAGTTTTCAGGACTATATAAGGTGAAATCAAAAATTAACCAGGTCACCTATGTCAGTGAAATGCCTGATCGTCGAAGAGAAACACAAGTCTGTCACGTGAACATGCTTAAACCTTACTTTGAGAAAATGACTGAGGAGGCGACTAGGATTCCAACCAAGGTGCTAGTTATAGAGGAGAGCAAGGAGAAGATAAATTTCGTGGAAGGTCATGAAGCACAGAAGGTGATAAGCCCCAGACTGGAAAATACTATAGTTTTGCAAAACTTAGACACCAAGTTAATGCATTTGACTAAATTAGAAAGGGAAAAAAATGAAGACATTATGAAATTTAAGGATATATTCCCAGGTTTTGCAAGAAGAACTACTGTGGCTTGTCATGATGTGGAGGTCAGTGATGTTAAGCCTATTAAGCAGCATCCTTACAGAGTTAATCAGGAAAAGAGCAGATTGTTGGATCAAGAGGTGGATTATATGCTCAAAATTACATCACTCAAAAATCAAGTTCAAATTGGAGTTCACCCTGTGTTCTGGTGCCTAAGCCAGATAGCTCAATTATGTTTTGTAGAGATTATCAAAAGGTAAACATGGTGACAAAGACTGATGCGTTCCCTATTCCCAGAATAGATGATTGTATAGATAAGGTGGAGAAGGCTAAGTTTCTTACAAATATTGATCTCTTAAAAGGATACTGGTGTGTTCCTTTGACAGAGAAAGGCAGGGAGATTTCTACATTTGTTACACCTTCGGGATTGTATGAGTATAATGTTATGCCTTTTGGGATGAAAAATGCACCTGGCACATTTCAGAGAATGATTAATGCAGTAATTCAAGCTTTAGACCACACTGGAGCCTGGGATACATGGGAAGAACACATGCTTGAATTGGAGCAGATATTTTAGAGACTGGTGGAACCACAGCTCACAGTTAATTTGTATAAGAGTGAGTTTGGACATGCCACTGTAATTTATCTGAGTTATGTGGTAGGACAAGGATAGGTGGCACCAGTTGGAGCGAAAATATTGGCTACCACTGTGTTGCCTATCCCCGGTAATTAGAAAGCTCTTCGTAGATTTCTAGGTATGATTGGTTACTATCGTATATTTTGTAAAAACTTTGCAGAAATTTCACTCCCATTAACAAAACCACTTGGAAGAAAAAACTATCTGGTCAGATGCATGCCAGGAAGTGTTTCTGAAATTAAAGGCCATTTTATACCATCAGCCTGTACTTTTGACTCCTAACTTTGAAAAGCCATTCTCTTTAGCCGTGGATGCCAGTGACGAAGCGTTTGGTGCTGTACTGTTATAGAAAAAGGATGGTGATGGAGTAGTTTAACTCCATTTCTCGAGAAAGTTTAACGACCATCAACGAAATTACTCGCCCATTGAGAAAGAGTTATTAGCGCTTGTTTTAGCGTTGCAACATTTTGATGTGTATATTTGTACTGCTCAAAAACCTTTAATAATATATGCTAATCATGATCCATTAGTTTTTCTGTCTAAAATGAAAAATAAGAACAGATGGTTATTGAACTGGAGCTTAATGTTACAAGAGTATGACTTAATTATTACACATATAAATGGGACGGATAATGTAATAGCATATTGTTTGTCAAGATGTTAATCTGGGTAGATATGAATCTAATCACATACTTACTGTAAAAAAAAATGGAATGCTTATTTTATTTATGTAATACTTCCATTAATTGTTAAAAATTTGTTCTTGTGGACCAATTTTTTTTTAGCAGGGGAGGTGTTAGAGAGTTCTGTGTTGTGTATTGACCTATGTGCTGTGTGGTTTTATGCTAAAAAGTGACAGTTTGCCTTAGAGAGCCAAGGTGAAGGTGGACTGCTGAGAGAGTGGGAGACGGACTGAGCATGGGCAGAAAATGATCTAAACATTTCTGGACTTGGACGATAAGACATCACTGGGGGAGCTGTGGAGTGGAAAAAGGGCCAAAACACGAGTCATTGTCTGGAAGACAGTTTAGAATGTTGGGATTTCAAAAAGGGATGAACGTTCCGAAGGCACCCTGAAGGAACCAGACCAAGCCAGTTGTTCTTTCTCTGCAAGCAACACAAGAAGACAACTTCCAATTTTGTGCTCTCTTTCTCTCTCTCAAAGATCTTTTGGTTTCAGTTTACCAAACAAACTGAATTTTGTTAATGATCTTTGCTTCAGTTGAGATCGAAGTTTTGTGAGTCTTGTGTCTAAGTTTTTCTGTGGGCTGATTGGAAATAGAACTTAGACTTTCATTACATATGTTATATTTAGGCTGGGGAATTTATTAGTTTTACTCTGTTATAGAAATTTACATAGTAGCCAGTGGGCATTGTTATAAAAGGGGGATTTTGAATTAAAGTTTGAAGGTGAATTTTTGTTAATGAATTAATTGTTCATCTTTATCCCTGTGTGATAATCCTTCTTTGTGGTTGCTGGTTTGATCTTGTAACACTAGCTAAATATTGTGGGTTTGAAAGGTGCAGTCTAAGGAGTCTTGCTAAGTTGCAGCTGTGCATCGTCTGAATGGCACAAACTGCAGTTACGGTTGTCAGCGATGGAGTGAATGGGGTACTTATCAACAGACTGCTAGGACCTGCAGGGCTCCGAGTGTTTTCAGTGTTGCTGAAGCTGCATTTATCCAAGCAAGTAATATTTTGGATGTACATGTGAGTATCTTACGAAACGCTCCCTTCGACAATTATGACCCTCCCGTCAATGATTATGAAGAAACAGCATTTCCACCAGCAATTAAAAGAATTATTCTGTAGGAACAACCCATGATAAAATGACCACGCTCTGTAATTCATAAAATGATGAAAAATACCCAGGCACCAGTCCAAAAAAGTCACTCAATACCAAGAATTGTCAGAAGGACACTTTCTACTTTAAAGCTTGAGTAGAAGATGTTGAACCATAGCCGTGCACCTAATAGCTTGAATACCCCTAAGATTGTCTGACCTCAGGAGCTAAGCAGATTCGAGACTGGTCAGAATTTGGAGGGGAGAACAGATAAGAACACCAGGTGCTGTAGGTTTTTGTGAGGGGGGCTGGACAAAGTGGTGACTCTCCGTCTGCCTTATGGTAGAGAAAAAGATAAAAGGATCTCATTTACCGTAAATATGTGTGTATAATGTGAAAAATGTTGTAGCAAAATTCAAGCTCATAATAGGGGTTCGCATTATACATCATTATTTACGGCAGTGTGATTCAGGTGGGCGAGGGGGGGACAGCAACGCAAATCGGGCGAGTGAAGGGGAGACGGCAGCGCAAATCAGGCGGGCGATGGGGAAAAAAGACGGCTGGGTGAAGGGGAGAGAGACGGTAGCGCGAATCGGGCGGGCGAGGGGGGTCGTATTAATCACGGGAATTAAAAATTTCTCCCTTTTTCCCCTCAAAAATGGGGGGGAGGGGTCACATTATACTTGAAACGCTTTATACACACATATTTACTGTAACTTACATTCTAAATGTTGTATTGTGTGACAATAATGGAACCTTTATGTAGCCAGGATTTCACCCCAATTCCAACAAAATTGCAGTCAAAGCAAATTATCTAATTCACTGCAGAAGTGGTAGATTTTCAAAGTTCAATGTTCAGATTTATTGTCAGAGTACATACTTGACATTACATACAACTTTGAGATTCTCTTTTTCCTGTAGGCCAGGTGGAATGTCTACTAATCAATACTGAAAAAAAATTGTACTCAAAAAAGGTTAACAAAAGAGAGAAATGTAAACAAACTGACTGCAATACAGAAAAAAATGTTCAATAATAAATAATGTGCAAAGTGAGAGTCGTTATACGAGTTTCTAGCCGCTTTTACACAGAGTTTGCAAGCCGAGTTTTATCCACCTTTCAAGCTCTGTGTGTAAAAAAAAACAAGGTTGATTTATGATGGGGTCTAGACCTACCAGTCTTTAACCTGCCAAGGTAGGTACTCTCAGCGGTGTAGTGTATCAATGCAGGACCTATTTAAAACGGTTGACCCTTGTTGCTAGGTTGAAACGTCAAGGGAAGTTGGGTCCAGAAAAGGTTCATAGTCAGTAGTAAGTAGAGCAGTGGACGCTACTAAGTGCATAGTGTGCAAATGTCAGCACCATCTGTGTGAATCAGGTTTGGTGGGTCTGGACACAAGGGTCTGTAATCACACATAGCTTTTATTAACAAACACCAATCCGTAGAAGAGCATGGGAAAATGTTTCAGGAATAAAACACAGGCACACAATTTATAAAAGAGCATAGGAAAATGTTAAATAGTACACAATCATTTCTCCTACATCTTGAGGTTATGCATTAGTTCTGATTATAATTTGATTACTTAGTATATCAACAATGGAACATTTATAAACACTTCATATGATGGCACACATTTGTTGGCAGACAACTACAGTTGCCATAATGCAAAATCATTCTGTAACCTCAATCTCGGCAGCCATAACAATTGTATTTTTTAGGTTTGAATGTCTATTTGTGAGAATTGCTAAAATCAATAGAAATAGTCAACCATTTATAAACTGTGCAAGCATTATAACAATTTCCATGCTCCTTTATAAAGTGTGCGCGCTTGTGCTTTATTCCTGGAACATTTTCCCATGCTCCTTTATAAATTCTGTGCATTTTATTCCAGTTAACATTTTCCCACACTCTTCTATAATCATTGTGTGGTAATAAAATCTACGTGTGATTACACAAATCCCTTGTGTCCAGACCCACTAAATCTGATTCTTTCCTCAACACAACGTCACACTAGGCATTGACACTGCTGTCCTACGTATCCCGCCTCTTTTGATTCAGGAAAGCAGTTTGCTGTGTAAAAAGGACTCACGGAGCCGGCTTTTTTCTGTTCTGTGTGAACAAGCAAGCTGGCCTCCAAAGACTGGTCATGTATATGGCAATACCACAAAATTTCAGCGTAAAAGGAGCTTCTGATTGAGTTTAGAAGTCTGATGTTGGAGGGTAGCAACTGTTTCTGAACCTGGTGGGACAATTCTTGTGGCACCGTACCTCTTTTCTGATGGCAGCACAAGAATAGAGCATGTCTTGGTTATTTTGGTAATGGAACAACATTTTTTTTTACCTCTTTGCTTTCTATAATAGTTAAGATGGAAGCAGGTGGCTACCTTAACTCCAGAAATTGCCATTACCACCATTCCTTCCTAGCGCTAAGCTACCTTTCAATTTTAAAAAGCAATTAAGGTCCATATTACTATAGAGTATTGAAATAATTGTATTGTACAAGAGTGACAACTTAAAGTATGTAAGTACAGCTATCAAGGACATTACTCAGGTATTGATGGGATAATTAGTTATAATGGTGCCACAAATTATGTAACTGAATTCTGTATGGATGGAGATACAAACTTAATTTTATTAGTTATTTTATTGAAAAGAATCAATAAAGTGCAAAAGTAAGAGTTCTTAAATGAGCCCCTGATTGAGTTTGTTGATAAGAGAGGGCTAGCAGCTGTTCCTGAACCTGGTGGAGCAAGTCTTGTGGCATCTGTATTTCTTTCCTGATGGTAGCAACGAGAACACAGTGTGTGCTGGGAGATGTGGATTCTTGACAATTGCCGCTGCTCTCTGATGGCAGCGTTCCCTGTAAATGTTCTCAATGGTGAGGAAAGTTGTGCCTATTATGTCCTGGGCTGTGTCCACCACCGTTTGGAGGGCTTTACACTCAGGGTTATTGGTGTTCCCATACCAGACCATGATGTGGCCAGTCAGCACACTTTCTACCACACATACGTTGAAATTTGCTAGGATGTCCAATTTCATATGAAACCTGAGGAAGTAGAGGCAATGACATGCTTCCTTCATGATGCCATTAGTGTTGGTCCAGGAAAGATCCTCCAAGAGAGTGACTCCTTCTCCACCTCTAATTTCTCCCAATGATCACTGGATTGTACACCTCAGGTTTTTCCTTCCTGAAGTCAGCTGAGGTCAGAAGCTTTAGCTGTAAACCTGGGGGAGGGGGTCGTTAATTACCTGTAATGCTATTGATAGTGTTTCAGGCAGCTGTATGGAGGGGAGGAACCCGCAGATGCAGTGACGGTTAAATGCTTTCAAAGAATGTCACTGAAAATAAAGTAAAATGCTTTAAGGTTTAAATATTCATGCAAGTGAAGTTTGTCGTGAAAGTCATATAGCATTTTTTTCTTTTGCCTTTTAAACTATTTATTCTAAATGCAGGTGTATTTGTTGGGCATTGTAAGAACAAGTCTCAAGCAACTGGAAAATACACTTATCCGGCATCTACCAATTTCCATAGGTGCCAAATACCAGGGGTTTTACTGTAAACACTTTAGATTTCAAACACAGGAAAGTGAAAAGATATGTTTGAGATGAGCAAAGCAGACTAGTTGGAGGTCAACCAACTCTTCCGATTAATTAATCTTCCGTCCAACAAAATGGCAACATAGATAATTAAAATCTTCTTAACTGCAAATTGTGACCTCAACTATATAATAAAGTCATTGTTACATTAAACTCAAAGTTGATTTTGTTAATCAAGGAGCAAAATCTTATGGCTGAAAGTAGATGATAAAATTAAGGATGCTATTATACAGGAGGGAAGGCACATCTTCAAAATTTTAAAGCTCCTTCCAATAAAACTCAAAATTACTTGTAGTTATGGGGCAGTACGGTTAGTGTAGCAGTTAGAGCAATGCTGTCACAGCGCCAGCGATCGGGACCATGGGTTGGAATCCCATCTTGTCTGTAAGGAGTTTGTAAGTTCTCCCTGTGTCTACGTGGGTTTTCCACTGGGCTCCAGTTTCCTCCCACCATTCAAAGTGTAAAGAAGTTGTAGGTTAATTGGCTGTAATTAGGCGGCACCAGCTCGTGGGCCGAAAGGGCCTGCTACTGCGCTGTTTGTCTAAATTTTTTAAAAATTAGTTTCAGGGAAGAATAATATAATTTCTCAACAAATAATCAGGAAGTTAACATAAGAAAATCCATCTAGTTCAATGGTCAATTCAGTGCCAAACATACATGAAAACTTTGGCAGGCAACTGATGATAATGATAATATTTAATGTTATGTACATTGCATAATGTACACGCGCATCAAAATTCGTACTTGCTACTGTCAAACAAGAACCTCACAGAAAATCCAGCCACAATAGTATACATTAAATTAAAATGAGAATGTAACTACAGGAGAGAAATTAAATTTATGTGGGTGTGTAGCGGGCCAAACGGCTGCGCAGCGCCACGGGCCTAATCGCCGCTCACTCAGCTGGCCAAAAGGCCACACAGCACTGCAGGCCAAATCGCAGCACACTAGGGAGTTAGGTACTCACCTACAAGATGGTGCAAGGCTCCTGATCTCTGGCACTTAAGCCACGCGCCCTTTTCACAGACACGTGAAGACGTCACTTCCGGTCCCAGGTGTCGGGGCCGGAAGTGATATAAAAGAGGAGGCAATTTTGAATGAACATTCTCGGCTGACCAACCGCTGTGTCTGGTGAATTGATTTAGCAGCTCTACTGGAGTAGTCGCCACAGGTGTATATTTTCATTGTCCCCTTTGCTGCATACAGCCATTGCCTTCCCCACTACATTAAACAAAGTCCAGAAAGGTCAGGGATTGTCTAATGTGTACAGAGATACAAATGAAGATAATTAAACCCAACTTGTTAGCTTCCCGATCTTTGTTCAGTTAAGACATTCTAACTGCATTTGTTTACTTGATTATATCCTAGTGAAAATGCCTCCAGATTTTACGTAATCTAGAATTTATAAGAATGGAAGACTGATCCAAGCAGAATGAATAGAAGAGGTTTCATGGAAGAAAGCAAAGGTAGTGGTGGAAGGTTGCTTTTCGGACAGGGGGAGGGGGGGCTGTGACTAGTGATGTACCACAGGGCTCGATGCTGGGCCGATTGCTATTGGCCATCTATATCAATTCTTTAGATGAAAACATACATGGCCCGATTAGCAAGTTTGCAAATGACACTGAAGTGTCAAGCATTGTAGATAGCTTTGACATTGGCAAAGATTTCAAGAGGATCTTGAACAGTGGGGTAGGTGGGTATCAGAATGGTTGATGGAATTTAAAGCAGGGAAATTTGTTAAGTTACATTTTGGGAGGTCAAACATAGGTAGGACCTCACAGTAAATCTGGAGAATGTTGTAGAGCAGCAGGATCTGGAGAATGTTCTAGAGCAGCAGGATCTAGGAGCACCATGAGTCATAGGCCTCCAATCTGAGAAGAAATCATCCACCACTACTCTCTGACTTCTCCTGTCCAGCTCTTGTCGAATCCAGTTCACTACTTCACCGTGAATACCTAGCATCTGAACCTGACTAACCTCCCATGCTGGACCTCATCAAAGGCATTTCTAAAGTCCATGAAGACAACATCCACATCAACTTTCTTGGTAACCTCCTCAAAAACTCAATAAGATTGGTTAATCACGACCTACCATGCACGAAGCCATGCTGACTATCCCTAATCAGTCCATAATTATATATCTGACCTCTTAGAACATCTTCCAATAACATGCCTACTTCTGATGTCAGGCGCACTGGGCTATAATTTCCAGGGTTACTTTTGGAGACTTTTTTTAAACAACGCAAGCTACCCTCCAATCCTCTGGCACCACACCCGTGGCTAAGGACATTTTAAATATTTCTGCCAGAGCCCCTGCAATTCCACTAGCTTCCCTCAAAGTCTGAGTGAATATCTTGACAGGCCCTGGGGATTTATCCACTCTTAATTGTTTTAAGACAGTAAGCACTTCCTCCTCTAATCCGTACCGGTTCCATGACTTCACTGCTTGTTTTCCTTACTTCCCACGACTCTGTGCCCTTTTCCTGAGTGAATACTGATGAAAAAAAACCATTTAAGACCTCTCCCATCTCTTTTGACTCCATACAAAGCCTACCACAGTGATCTTCAAGGGGACCAATTTTGTCCCCTACTATCCTTTTGCTCTTAATATACCTGCAGAAACCCGTAAGATTTTCCTTCACGTTGTCTGCCAAAGTAACTTGACGTCTTCTTTTTAGCTTCCTGATTTATTTCTTGAGGTTTTTCTTGTATTTGTTATACTTCACAAGTACCTCGTTTGCTCCATGTTGCTTATACTTGTTATACACCTCTCTTCTTCCGAACCAGATCCCCAATATCCCACAAAAACCAAGATTCCCTATGTCTTCTAACCTTGCCTTTGATCCTTAAACATACAAACTCTGTAATCTCAAAATTTCACCTTTGAAGGTGTGACAGATTGTTGTATTTTATATTGTATATAGATATGTTTTAAAAGGAGATAAATTGCGGCAGGTTTTTATTAGTGCAGGTCACATACAAACACTTCAAAAAAGATCTCATTTAAAATGCCAGAGCTCTGCTCAAGCCAGACAGTTCAGGGTCTGAGTTCCTTTGCAAAAACTGAGTGCCTCCTCCATTCCTCTATCTGCTTTGTTACTCTAGTTCCCCTCCCCCTGCAAATCTAGCAAACCTTCCAGCAAGGATATTAGTCCCCTTCCAGTTCAGATGCAAACTGTCCCATTGGAACAGGTCCAACTTCCCTGGAAGAGAGCCCAATGATCTAGAAACCTGAAGCCATATGTTAAGATGCATTTTAAAAAAATTTCTAATCTCACTAGCATGTGACACTGGTAGCAATCCTTCAACCTAGCGTCTAACTCCTTGAACTCTCCTTTCAGAATCTCTTCACCCTTCCTACCCGTGTCATTGGTTCCTACATGGCCCACGACAACTGGCTGCTCACCCTCCCTCCCAAGAATGCCATGAACTTGATCTGAGATATCTCGGACTCTGTGACACCAGGGAGGCAACATACATCTGGGATACTCAATCTCTTCCACAGGACCTCTTGACTCTTACCTCTCCCCTTAACTATGCCTCTTTTCCTTCCTTCCCTTCTTAGACACAGGACCAGACTTCATGCCAGGGACCAGATCTCTGTGGTTTTGTCCCGCCCAACAGTGTCCAAAATGGTATACGTTATCGGGGGGGGGGGGGGGGGCGGTTTGGCCACAGGGGTGCCCTGCACTGCCTGCCTTTCCCTTTCCCTCTCCTGACTGTCACTCATCCATCCTCTTCCTGCCACCTAGGTGTGATAGTGTCCCTGTAACTCCTCTCTATCGCCCCCTCTGCCTCCCGAATGATCCAGCATTCATCCAACCCAGCTCCAATTCTTTTTTTAAATATATTTTTATTGATTTGGAGGAGAGAAATATTACATGTTACATATTAACCACACAATGTTATGCAATATAATATAGAATATGAATCATTTATACATTGCTTATATACAATGCACAGATATAATGGAAATTTTCTTAGGAAAACTTCACCTCATATTCTAATATTACAATGGAACTCCAGTTCCTTAACTCAGCTTGTCGGGAGCTGCAGCTGGAGGCACTTCTCGCAGATGAAGTCATCAGGGGATATTGCTGGCTTCCCTGAGACCCACATTTACCAAGAGGAGCATTCCCCAGTCTTGGCTGACATTCCCACTGACTATGACTAGATGAACAAAATATATATTAAAAATACCCGTCCTGACCTGTGCCTGCTGAATCCTTTTTGTTCCTTGAATAAGGTGGCCCTGACTTCAACTCTGAATACTTCTTGCCTCTTAGCTGTTCTCGCCGAAGCCTGTTGAGCCAAAGCCTTACCACTCTGACTCAGCCCACTCAGAAAATGACTGCTCCCCCCCCTTTGTCAACTATTGAACTAGATTGCCCAATCAACTGCTAGCCTCTCCTTTTTCAACCCCTTTGTCTTCAACTGTTAAACTTGATTATCAAATTGAACATCATCGATTGGCTAAATAATGGGAAACGATAAGATATTATATAGGATGGAGATAGCGAATCTGGTGGGTGATGTCAGAACAATAATCTTGCTCTCAACAGCCCAGGGTACGTCGTGAGTTTTAGGAAGGGGAGGTCGAGGGACCATTTGCCTGTCTGCCTTGATAATGCAGCAGTAGAGAAGCTTAGCATCTTCAAGTTCTTGCGAATCCACATATGGGAGGATCTTTCCTGGAGTCAACGCATCAAGGCAACAACGAAGTAGGCGCACCAATGCCTCTACTTTCCAAGAAGTCTGAGATTGGGCATAACTTATCAGGCCCTTCCAGCCAACAGGCCTGCATGCCCAAATACACCCATGACCAATTAACCTACCAATTCTGTGTCTTCGGAACGCAAGAGGAAATCAGAGCACCCAGAGGAAACCTACACGGTCATGGGAGAATGACAGATAGTGGCAGGCTCAAAACTAGGTCTTTGGTACTGTCATAGAACTGGCTAACCACGAAGCAAACTGAACCACCTATAAAACCTCTACAAGTGCCCTGTGCAAAGTAACTAATTGGTTGCATCACAGCCTGATTTAGTCATTTGAATGACCAGGAATTCAGAAGGCTGAAGAAAGTAGCGAACATAGCCAAGTCTATCACAGGCTCCTGTTATACTACTTCTTTCAAGAAAAACAACTTTACGTGGGTTTAATACTTAACTGACTTTATTTTCCTTGAGCTGTTTCAATCTACTTACAGCAACTTCCAACTGACAACCCGTCATATGTCACTTCTAGTTTCCAGCCAACCATGTGCATTATATGCTGGGATTGTCATTCTTATTGACACACACAAAACATTTTTGTCCTTTTAAAAAAAAGCACAGAACTACATCTACATAACAAAAGTTTCTATATTCCATGATCAGTCTCTTTCCACCAGTTGCATCTGATGACTTCTGGTTTCACAAAGTCGTTCCAAGTTCATTTAAGATTCAGCCGAAGTTCAGATATCCGTAGGGTTTTTCTCCCCTGCTCTTCCTTTTTATCAACAAGTTTACAATCACCAGTAGCTGTATTGTGCTGTTGCAGTTCCTAAACATTACACTTGGTCACCAGGTGCTGAGAAATCGCTTCAGAGGAACTACTTATGTCAGCAGAACTTCATCTTCATGCAAAATACGATTTCCTCACACATCTTCTAGTTCCATCAGAAGCACCCAATTCTGCTGTGAAAGATCGGACATGTGCATTTTGTTTCTCTGATTCTCTATGTTGAGTAATGAAGCATAATTGTTCACCTTATCAGTGCATTTTGGTAAACAGCAAATTTCCTTCATGGCATCTTCTAATTTAGCTGAGAGATTTAAAACAGATTTTTGCACATGTTCGTATTCACACTGATGCTTCAGAAGCAGAGCTTCCATCTCCACTTCCTTCACAATTTCATCCAAATATTTATTCACTCTCTTATTTTTCTGTTTTGTCAATAGTAATTGATCCTAGGCTTCAACGTATCCATTATACAACTCTGTGAGCTTCATTGTTTGCTGCAGTTTCTGTTCAGCAAGTTCCAGACTTTCCCGTAACTGTCTATTTTTGTATTCTAACTGGCGTAAGAAGGCATCCTTATTTGCCAACTCATTTTCCAGTTTGTCATTCATGTCATGTCATGAGGTTGATTCTTTTGTGAAGCTTGGCGAAGTATTGATCAAAGCTCATACCTTGTTTCTGGTTACAGGAGAAAAACCTGAATCTCTCAAACGTGATGTTTTTACTTGGAACAAAATACTCCTCAAATTTTGCCATCAGAGTGTCCAACATGAAAGCTGTCCCATCAATTTGAAAACTTATGGATGCCCAAGGCATCTTCACCCATCACACACAGAAACATAGATGCATTCCATCGGTCTCTCTCATTCAACTAGTTTCTAAATAAATGTTGAAATGCTGTTTGAAATGTTTTCAATTATTGACTAGATTGCCAGTAAACTGCATTGGTATGGGAGGACTTAGCTTATCCATGCTTATGATCTAGTGACTTGTCATAAGGAGACACTTCTGACACCATGTAATGATTGTTCTTTCAAGAAGAAGGACTTCACATGGATTTAACACAGGCTGGGAAATGTAGTTCTTATTTACACACTCAAGAATATAGGTCCGATTTCCCATTCTTTGAAGATGTGATGCATTGCTCAAGAAGGCAGTCAACATGATAAAGGACCCCATCATTCTGGTCACAACCTCGTCTCACTGTTCAAGAAGAGGTCCTTCCCCCACCTCCCCCCCTCCCCCATGGCTACAAGGCTCTTGAGCTTTCCTGTACTATACTATCCCTCAACATTAACTACTATGGTACCACAAAAATAAAATGTCTGCACCACTGAAATGACTATTTCTTTTTCTTGCATTAACGTTAACCTTTTTTTTCCAAAAGTACTTTCTTGACTTCAAGAATAACTTGAGAATAACATTGTTATCATCAACAGTTATCTTGAGCTTCTGGTTGCATGTCATTGCAACTCTCTACTTCCACACCGAACTGCTTACCCTTTGCCTTCTCCACTACAACAGTGAGGCAAAACAAACTGAAAAGAACAATTTGTATTCCACGACAGCCCTATGTATGAACAATGAATCGGTGCTTGAAATAGGCTGCCAGGAATGATTGCTAGAAGCAGAAATGATAGGAGCTTTACAAGAAGCTTATAAATATGCAAGGAATGGAGGGATGTGAATCATATGCAGGCAGAGGAATTTAGTTTAATTTAGCATCATGTTTGGCACAGACATAGTGGGCCGAAGGGCTTGGTCCTGTGTTGTATTGGTAATATTTTATTAAAACTATAAATAAAAAGAACACTGGCTTCTCATCTATTAAACTTGGAGTATTATGGAAACAAATTTATTTTTAAAAAGTTTACCAATCTGATTGTGGAATTGTTGATCTGTTAAAAATTTCAAATGATGAAAACCTTCCAAATATACAGGCAACCATTTATTTTGCATGATAACATAACAATTACAGCACGGAAACAGGCCATTAGGCCCTTCTAGTCTGCACCGAACCAAACACTCCTCTCTAGTCCCACCTCCCTGCACAATGACCATAACCCTCCACCTTCTTCTCATCCATATACCTGTCTAACTTTTTCTTAAATAATAAAATTGACTCTGCCGCCACTATTTCTCCCGGAAGCTCATTCCTCACCGCTACCACTCTCTGAGTAAAGAAGTTCCCCCTCATGTTACCTCTAAACCTCTGCCCCTTAACTCTTAACTCATGTCCTCTTGTTTTAATCTCTCCTACTCTTAACGGTAGTCTATCCACATCCACTCTGTCTATCCCTTTCATAATCTTAAATACTTCTATCAAATCCCCTCTCAACCTTCTACACTCCAAAGAATAAAGACCTAATCTGCCCAATCTCATGTTACCTCTAAACCTCTGCCCCTTAACTCTTAACTCATGTCCTCTTGTTTTAATCTCTCCTACTCTTAACGGTAGTCTATCCACATCCACTCTGTCTATCCCTTTCATAATCTTAAATACTTCTATCAAATCCCCTCTCAACCTTCTACACTCCAAAGAATAAAGACCTAATCTGCCCAATCTCTCCCTGTACTCTAGATGCTTAAACCCAGGTAACATTCTGGTAAATCTTTCTGCACTCTCTCCACTCTGTTTATATCCTTCCTATAATTAGGCGACCAGAACTGCACACAGTTGAAATTATTTTTTTTTACAGAAACATCAGTTATCATCAAAGTTGCTAAATTATGATTTTTGATTATAATCCAATGTCTAGGGGTAAATCATAAAGGAATATGGTAAGGGTGAGGTACAGTAACTCCTTAAGAAACAAGCTTGGGTATATAATTTTTAAAATAATGTCGTGTAAGCAAATATGATATGCAAAAATCCAAAAAATAATCTGACTTCAAACCATGTAGTGACACTTAACAAACAACTTATGTAAATAAGAAACCACTTTACAAAACAGATGCTATGCTATTGCCAAAAGATTGTAAAATATTCCAAACAAAAGAAAGAAAATGTCAATAAATGAGTACAAATGGAAATATATCCATATACAAATTATGTTTTAGCAGCCTGCTTGCTATCTTCAATAAGTATGTCGATTTCTTTCTGGGATCATCAAATCTTTTTAAAAGATGCATAATTTTGAGTTAAAATAAAAGCTGAACTTAATTAAAATCATAAACAAATGTGGAAGAATATAAATGGACTCTTTATCCATCGAAGAATAAGAAAGCACAGTAACAAGCCAAAAAAGTGAATATCGCAGATGTTGAAATCTGGAGTGAAAAACCAAGCTGCTGGAGGAACTCAGCAGGTTGAGCAGCATCAATGGGAGCAAAAGAATAGTCAACATTTTGGGCTGGAGAGCTTCGTCAAAACCGAGGGCAGATAGCTGGCACGTAAACAAACAAACTACCAGAGAACTCAGCAACTGAGTGGAGACAGGGATAGTTGACATTTAAGGACAGAGTGTAGAGGTGAGTGGGAGGGGTGAGGCAGCATCAGGACCATGATAGGTTGATTCAGGTTATGAGGGGATGATGAGCAGATGAAGCTGGGGGGGGGGAGGGTGGGGGGTGGTGGTGGGGGGAGGAGGAGAAAGTGGAAATTGAGTTAAGGTAAAAGAGGAGAATGGCCCTATGACTCTCAAGTTGTTGGAAATCTGAAATACAAACAGAAATGGCCAGCAGCATCTGTGGAGTTAACATTTCAGGTCAATGAATTTTCATTACAAGAAGGAAAACTTTGAAACCAACTTTAGAGATGCAGAGAAGTTGCAAGGGTGGTAGAGAATATCTGTGATCAGGTCAGAACCAGGAGAGTGTGAATCATCCTACTATGTTAATTGCAGATGATCTGTCTACAACAGGGGTGTCAAACTCAAATTCACGGAGGGCCAAAATTAAAAACTTGGACTAAGTCGAGGGCCGAACTAAATATTTATTGAAAATTTTCAACAACATCTGCATGTTTTCTCTTCTTTCAACATATGTAATGTTAAACTTTAGGATATAACTTTAGGAGGATAATGTTACAGGTCAGGAGTAGGTAGCTCAAGTTCACCCTTTGCTTGACCTGAGGGAAACATATTTGGTCCCTGTGGAGATGTAGTCAGCATTCACAGGCTGTGTCCATTTTGGCCTGCATCAGGACTCAGCATTTCCTGCTCTTCCCTTTTACCTCTTCCCTATCCACCCCTCCTTCTACTCATCCCTCCCTCTAACTGCCCCTCGCACCACCATAACTTCCCCTGCCCATTACTCCTCACCTACACCCTCTGCCCACCCCTGCTTACCCACCCACTCAGGCCCAGTGCGCTGCCGATCAGCCTTTGCGAACAGCAGGGGCCGTGCGCAGCCTGCCATGTCCGTCGCGCCGACAGGAAATCACAGGCGCTCGCCAATCCGCCGCACCGCTCGACAGGTGGGAGAAGTGACTGGTTGTGCGGGGAGCCTTCCAACTGGCTTGCCGGCTGATGACATCGACAGACTTCTCGTGTTACAATTTTGTTTTCCCCGTTCTCAAAGTTTGCACGGTCAACCTGCAACACTCTTGCTCTGTCCGCGTCCCGTGGATCTGATGCCCGGGTGTTGTTAGGATTCCCAGCAGAAGGTTTGTGGAACTTTACCATTCTGGATTCCTTTTTGAGAATATTCTGGCCATCTTTTAAGGGGGGTGGTTTTAGGGGGAAGGGGATAGTTAGGGGGTGGGGAAGGATGTGCAATGAAGGGGGAGGATGGTGGGGGTGACATTACCAAAAAACAGCATCGGCTCTCGCTGCAGGGCGGGCCACCTCTAATACATTTTTGAAATGATCTCGCGGGCCAAATATAATTATATCGCGGGCCAGAGTTTGACATGTGTGGTCTACAAGATGTAAACAAAAAGGAGGAAGAAAGGTGGGAGGAGGGTTGTTCAGGGTAAGAGAGACTAGAATGGTGAGATACAAAACACTGGAGTTAATTCAAGTGAATGTTGCTAATACTCAGGTCAAGAAGTATCAGTTGAGAGAAAAAAGTTGTGATACTATGATAGGTTGATGATTTTTCTTCAAAAATAGCAGTTTTCATACAAACGAGAAAAAGGTCTTTAGAAAAAAAGAACCACTTGGTTCATAAAATTTAGATTCATTGTGTTGTACAGCATCAAAACAGGCTTTTTGGTCTTAGTCATCCATGCTACATGAGCTCGTGTCAATTGCAAGCAGGAAAGGCACAGACATCTTGATAGAAAGAAGTGCGTGCAAAGAATACAAGATCAGGAAGATTTGTGTCAGTTTTTTCCTCTGTGGTCAATCCTTCACTTCACCTCCACTTGTTTTAAATTAAAATAGTATTCTAAACAATTTAATTGGATTGGGCTACTTTGATTTTTAATGGAAGACATCTTTATAGTCAATTCTGTTGAACAAATTTTATTGCTAACCTTGCACACAGTTGGTTTAATCAAAGCAATGTGTGCTTGGCATCACATCTTTGATAAGTTGAAACCAACCATTAACTTATTTGATTAAGTAATTGATCTCTTAGTATTTTCTCACCAAAAACATGCCTGATCTGATGAGTATCTCATTTTCCTTTTTTTTTGTCATTTTCCAACATTTGAAATTGATTTGCTTTTTAAGTAATCATTAACCTTTATAACATTACATTCTCCACTCATTATGAAAAACTCAAAGCCTAAGTGAATTGACATAAAATCCATCAAAATGTCAAAGCTGCAATGAGAATTTTCAGTATGGGATCATTATCTGAATGAGCATTTTCAGGACTGACATGATAATGCTCAAAAATTGTAATATCTGTTGATATATACATTAAAATCCCTGTTATCTGGAATTCAAGCAACCAGCAGCCTCAGGCAACCAGCAAAAAACTGCAGAAAATAAATAGGTTAAAAATGAGGAAGTTTGAAATTGGCGTGCCTCGCTGTTTGTTTGCCAACACGCAATCTCAACCAGCGAGAAATTACACTTATCCTGCATTTACCAACCCTCATAGATGCCGGATACCAGGGGTTTTAGTGTATAAAGACATGCCAAGTTTAATCAGTCTGAACTACAAATCGCTTTCAAAACAAAAACAGGTAAAAATCCAAATGGAAAATAATTTTGGTTGAAATTTCTCTCTTTCATTTCATTGACATGATGGCAGAACTATGAAAAATATAGAATATGTTTATTTAGGAACTTCAATTGTCAGACAGCTATTTTTGCAGTAAAAGCCTCAAACATTGAACTGTTTCATTATTGGTCTGTTTAAAAATTATAAGGATATGTATATTGATAGAAATAAGAGCTCATGAAGCAGAAATTTATTGGAATTTCAGAATTATTTTCAAAAGTTGTTGAGTCAGAGCATGAAATAGGCTCAATTTGTCCATGCCAACCAAGTTGGTATTTTGGGCTAATCTCATTTGCCTGCATCTGGTCCACGACCTTCTAAACCCTTTCTATCCATCTGTCTAAATATCTTTTTAATGTTGTGTCTGTGCCTGCTTATGCGTTTCTTTGGCAGCTTATTCCAAATCAGAACTACCCTGTGTGGAAGATTTGCCCCTCAGGTTCCTATTAAATCTCTCCCCTCTAATATCAAACTTATGCTCTCTAGCTTTGGAATTGTCTACCCTGGGAAATAAACTGTGAACATTTACTTTTCTTTATGCTTTTAGAAATCTCTATAATGTCACTCCTCGGCTTTCTACGGTCTTGGGAATAAAGACCCAGTCAAAATAAACTTCTTATTGATGTCAAAATAAATAGATACAAGAGCAAAATAAAAAACTTTTCATTCTGGATGGATGGATAGGCGGCAGCTTCAGAGAGATGTCATATTGCAGAGGCAGAAAAGTGAGCTCTGTTTTGTTTTTCTGGATTGAGGTATCATTGACAAGACAAATACTTATTGGTCTTGAGAACAATTCATCTGTTGGCGAAGTTAGATCCACATGTGGCGGCCCGCCACTGCAGCAATCAAACCAGCAGACCACGCAGAGGCACTGGCAAGCGAACCAGTGGACGAACACCAAGGACAGCTTAAGGCCCAGTGACCCAAAAATATGCTGACCCCGCTCCACTGCCAAGAGACATGGTCAGTGCACGGGGAAGAAGGGTACCCGCGCATAGGAAACCCACGTTTGTTATGTGGGTCGTTGCAACAGTAAAAAGGGGGAAACAGCGGGAACGCGAGAGGTATAAAAGTCAGGCCTGAGCCCCCAATAAAAGAGCTTAACCTAACTGCACTCGTGTGTGTCTTTCTTTCATGTCACACACGGATACACACAATTCTTTTGTGTACCAAGTCCCAGCCTATAAAGAAGGAAGGTTATTTTACGCGTAGGCTGAGTAAAACTGCGGTGTTTGTTGCCCCGATTGTTTGTAGTAGTAGTGGTCACAGGTTTGAGACCAGCCTGAGAAAATGTTAGGACATTTTGTTGATGACGGAGCTCAAATTATTTTTGGAGTTGCACTCATCCAACCCATTGTTATTAGATCACAATCCTGACTTGCACCTTTTTAATGGTACCACAGACTTGGTGTTGGAAGGTGAGGTGCTAGAACCAGTGGTAAGGGGAGAGGAATATGAAGGGGGCTGGGTGGGGAAGAAATCTCAACCTATTTCTGATATTTTGCTTTTGCCACACTATTGCAGTCAGCAGTGAAAGAAATGTGCTTTCAGCTGTCTGAAGATATTTTGTTGGTTTTTGAGTGGTAAATTGCAGTTAATGGGCATTCATGCAGAATATCAAACCCCTACAATGAAATCCATGGCATCCAAGTTCAGAAAAAGCAGAGACACACAGGGGACTGCAGATGCTGAAATCTAAAGATAAACACAAGCTGCTGGAGGAACTCGATTGGACAAGTAGAAAAAGTGGGAAAAACAGAATAGCCTCAGCTTCAAGCTGAAAGCCTTTTCAAGATTAAACAAATTGTCTTGATAAAGGGTTTTGGCTAGAAATGTTGATCATTATTTTTTTTCCCCAACTGATGCTGCTAGGCCCACCTAGTTTTTTCCGAAGATTGTGTTTAATTACATTTCCTTTTTCAAGCAGTTGGTCAGCCAAAGTCTAAATCAGAAAATATAATTAGAAATGTTAAGCATTTAGTGCAAAGATCATGCAAATTAAGTAAAACAGAGCAAGGAGAAAAGGAATAGAATTGGAAAGGAGGTAAAAATATAACTTTAAACATTCTCTTCAAAATTTTAATTTTTCAAGTACTGGGTCCACACTTGTAACACACAATTACTTTTATTGATAGAGGTGCTTTGGCAATAATTAAGAGTTCTTGCACTGTCCAATTCACTTAAATGCACTTCTATATCAGAATGCTGTACACCACTATTGCATATTATTATACTTCCATTCATTTATTAAAATGTTGGCTTCAAATGCTCTACAAGTTTTCAAGGTTTAAATTCCATTTGAAATCATAAAGGTTCCTGGGAAGGCAGAAAGTTCACATTGTGGCATCTGTTCGTTTAGTTATCAAGCACCTGGAATATTAACTGCTTCTATTCCACGGATGCTGCCTGATCCAGAGGGTCCTGTATTGCTTAGTTTTATTTCAAATTACCAGCATCTGCATTTAAAAAAAATTCATCATATAAACTAGGGTGTTCTTGCATTCAAACCTTTTTTTTCCTCAAAATGAACCCACCTCAAACTCAATGGACGTATTGGAAATATCAGGTTAGAGGCTCCTGACTGTTGAAAAAAAAATGCACGAAGATTATATGCATCAACAATCCAGAAAGATCACAAAGGATTACCATTCCAAAGAGCTCTCGAAAGAGTTCTCCAAATTTTCCTGCCGAGTGTGTGATAACCTTGGGGAGAAAATAAAATCCCATTTCTCCCACCATTTAGACTGTCAAAACTAATCCACATGACAGCGTTTCTAAAGCCCTGGAGAAATGGAGGCATTTGGTGCAAATCACACCTTGACTTTTACTGTGGGTTATTTATTTGTACTAAACCACATTGAGTCACGCCTTTTGTTGGCCAAGGATGTAGCTCTGAATAGTAGATTACCCTGCATATACGATGCCTTCCATATGAAGGCTTGAACAATTAGAGAGTTGGCATGAGTTTCCCCATAAGCCTCTCCTCCAGCTGCCTGTCTAAGGTATGATATCACATGCTGGTTCTCAGCCAGTCAATTTTACTGGTAGCTGCCTTTGTAACATTCAGTGCCCATGGGGCAATTTGATGACCTCAGGAGCTGACAGTTTCCCCGGTGAAATGTGATAACTTGGTGATCTCAAAACCAGAATGGAAGGTATCCTCAATCCCAAATGACATTTGCTCAGCTCTTTTGTACTAACTGGTGGGATTTCATCCCCGAAATTTAGAGGGCAAAAGAACAACCTGCAATGTTCCCTCTTAAGTTTTAGTAGTGAGTGTGCTCAAAAAATCTTTTGTGCAATTTTTTTTTCCTGTGATTAAAAAGTATGTATGCACTGAATGATTGAGCAAATGTAAACTTGAAATTGTACAATAATTACATTTTAGGTAACATTAATTTCCTTTGAGAGCTAGTTGCAAAACATGGACATGTGCACAGCTTAGAGAAAACAGAGCACAAGTCAAATTCAGAAGTGCTTGAGATTTGATGTGATGTGGTTTTGAAGCAAGGTGCTTTGCACAATTTCTTCGCAAATACCACAAAATCAATGGGATGGTGAAAACGAACACCATCAGTACATTGTTTGAAGAGTGAAAGTTACTTGTGTTAACTTCAGCAAGCAATTTCTCATCTGAGCTGGCCAACACTTACAATGCTCACGGCGTGAAGACTGGATCAATATTCCACATATTAAGTATCATTTTAAAAGGTTTCAGATTTTGACAGTTTAGCATCTGCCAACTAGCAAGAGACAAACTTACTTTCAAAATGCAGGCCTAAATCCATGATTTGATAACAAACAAATCAAGTTTTGTTTTGTTGGGGGAAAAAAATAGAATTTGTATGGGTTGGTCCTAAAACTCAACTCAGCTTGTAAACTGAGCTATATGCTAGATGAGATAACTGCTTTTCACCTTGGATCCAAATTCAAATCCATATTCAGAGAGGACGAAATTCTCCTGTCTGCAGGGTACAAATTAGACAGGCGCCACTGGATGATTGCTGGTGACAAGAGAATGAATGTCACATACAGCAGAGATGTTATGAGCTTGAGTCCGAGGTAGGCTGCTGAGATTATTACACTGTATTGGCCATATAATGGATCATTCTCTCAGTATGCTCAACAACAATGGATCGGTGCCATGATGAATACACTCTCCCAAGAACCTAAATTTGTTTACCCTCTCCACCTCTGATTTCCACCCCCAAATGATCACTGGATTGTCTACCTCTGGTTTTCCTTTCCTGAAGTCAGCAATCAGCTCCTTAGTTTTGGTGATAAAGAGCATCCTGATGTATGCATCTTTGCTCTCCAGGTGTTCCAGGGGTTTGTGTAGATGGCATCTGCCGAAGACCTGTTGCCGCGATAGGCGAACTGGAATGGATCCATGTCACTGCTCAGACAGGAGTTGATCTGCTTCATCACAGCTTTTCAAAAGACTTACTCGTTGTTGATGTAAGTGCTACTGGTTGATAGTCGTTAAGGCAGGTTACTGCACACTTCCAGTAGCACTTACATCCATTCCAGTTCGCCTATCAGAGGTGGAGAGGGTAAACAAATTTAGGTTCTTGGGAGTAACTAACTTGGAGGATATTTCCTGGACCCAACACACCGATGAAGTTTGGTATGGCATCAGAAACCCTGACAAATTTCTACAGAGGTGTGGTGGAAAGTGTACTGATCAGCTGCATCACGGTCTGGTAATGGGAATACTAATACCCTGAATAAAAGGTAGTGGACACAGCCCAGGACATCATAGACAAAACCCTCTCTACTATTGTGTACATCTACAGGGAGTGCTGCCGTTGGAGGGCAGAAGCAATCGTCAAAGACCCACACCATTCAGCATACGTTCTGTTCTCACTGCTGCCATCAGGTTCGGGAACAGCTGTTACCACTCTATTGTCATAATCCTCAACAGTCAATCAGAGACTCATTTAAGGACACTTACTTGTGCATTTTTAATGATTTATCTTCTCTCTCTGTATTACAGTTATTTACATTTGTTACCCGTTAACAGTTCTTTTGATTGTTTACATTTACGCTGGGTACAGTTTATTTTATGCATTAGTGGTGATTCTGCCGCACCCGCAGGATAAAGGAATCTCAGGGTTGTATGTAATGTCGTGTATGTACTCTGACAATAAATCTATAATCTGAGGAGAAAGAGAAATATTGTGATATTTGAGGATGTTTTAGCCAGAGGAACAGACAATTTTCTGCTGCAAGCATTAGAGTTCCAAAGGCCACGTTGCCTGCTAAGTGCCTGGATTGATGACCTGCAGAAAAGTATGAGAGGGAGAAGAATGATTCAGTTGCCATGGTCCATTCAGGTACCAACAATGTAGGTCAAACAAGGAAAGAGATTCTGCTGAAGGAATTTATGCAGCTCAAGACTAAATTAAAAAAAACAGAACCAAAAAGGTAATAATCTCCAGACTACTATTTGAGCCACGTGTAAATTGGCAAGGATGACTAAGATTGAGGGGTTAAATACATGGCTTAAAGATTGGTGTGGGAAAAGTTGGTTTGAATTTTGGAGATATTGAAACCAGTATTGAGGAAGAAGGAGCGTGGCCATGCATACACGGTTAGCTCAGCCCCAGCTGATGCCGCCGAAGCCAGCGTGTTCATCAGTGTGCATCCGCTGTGGACTGGTCAACGCATGCGTGCTTGGCTCAGTGCCAGCAGCGAGCAGTTGGGGCCACATCCACCAAATGAGCATGTTCAGGGGTTTAGCGCGGGCAGAAAAGGAGGATCGCAAACCCGCGTCATCAACTGGGTGATTCGAGGAGGGTGAGTTAGACATCAATGATTTCTGTCGACCATTACATTATATGGAGCGTTATAGGGATGTTAGAATGTTTTCACAAATGTTTTGTTGTTAAGGATAAATATCATAGAATGATATTTCAAAACATTTCAGAAAACGCTAAAGAACTTGGAAAGATAAAAATATATTAACTTTAGATAAGTGGTATTTGGAGATGAAATTTTGTTTGACTATAGAAAGGATATCTTTTTCAATTCAGGATAAGATGTCTTTTTATAAGTTAAAGTGGACTCCGTTTGCAAATTATATGCATTTAAGTTTGATTTAAATACATGTTTAAGCGTGATATTTTAGTATTGATAGAATTTTTTTTGTTGTTAGAATTTTTTTTAGGTTAAGTTTTATCTCTTTTTTGTAAGTGGGTATTTTTTTTCCCATACATATTGTTAATTTTATTAACTCTTCAATCTTTATTTTGGGGGGAGAGGGCTGGACTAATTCTAAGTTAGATTACTAATATTGTGTTACAATTAACGGGGGGGGGGGGGTTATTTTGTGTAGTTTTCTGATGTAATATTGTAATCATACCATTTTAATGTTTTTTAATTTTTCTTTACATTTAATTCTCTATTGTATTCATATTATAAAATTTTAAATAAAGTCTTCAAAAAAAAGAAAACGCTAAAGAAGATATTTACAAGTTTTGTGTTAAAATAAAGGATTTGAATAAAAACGAACCTGTATTGGAAAAAATTGAAAACGTATCGCAGACAAATGCCTAACTTAGCCTCCAAAGTTGATAAATGCGAGACACGCAAACAGTATCAGATCAATTTTACATCCAGCAATCTTTCAGGGTGTTTTCGATCATCTTTTTCCTGGAGGTGTAAGGAGGATGTTTTAGTCGGAACCAGTTCTTTGGAAATAGGTTTCCATTTATTGATCAAAGTCACTACATATAGAGTTGAGAAACTACAAGTGTAAAAAGACCCCAATGGGTGCTATGTACAGGCCTCTAAATAGCAGCCAAGATGTGGGGTACAATTACAAGACTTAGAAGAGGAATGTAAGGAAAGTAATGTTACCATGGTTATGGGGAACTTATACAGATAGACTGGGAAAATCAGGTTGGTACTGGATCCCAAAGAGAAGGAATTTTTAGAATTCCTACAAGATGGTTTTTAGAGAGGTTCGTGGTTGAACCCAGTAGAAAAAAGGAAATTCTCGATTTGGTGTTGCGCAAAGAACAAGTTTAATTAAAGAGCTTAAGGTGAAGGATCCCTTAGGAGAGAGCCAGTGTTCACAATAAGACAGAATTCACCCTGCTGTTTGAAAGGACGAAGGTAAACACAGGTGGATGGGTATTTCCGTTGAGTAAAGGTAAAGACGCATGAAAGAAGTGCTACCCAAACGGTGGACTTTAGAAGGAGGAGGGGGGAAATGCATAAAAACTTACCAAAAATTGAAAGAGCTGGATAAAAGTGGATATGGAGAAGTTGTTTCCAGTTGTGGCGGAGTCTAAGATCAGAGTAATAAAGGATGTCCCTTTAAACAGAGGTAAGGAGAAATTTCTACACCCAGAGGACAGTGAATCAGTGGAATTCATTGCCGGAGACAGCTGTGGGTGTATTAAACTGGATGCCAATAGGTTCTTGATTAGTTAGGTGTCAAAGGTTGTGGAAAGATTGCAGGAAAAATGGGGCTGAAAAATTTGGAGGGTTATGGGCTGTGAGGAAAGGAAGCCATGATTCAAATGGTGAAGGAGACACAATGGGCCAAATATCCTAATTCTGTTCCCATATCTGATCGTCTTATAGATTGCACAAAATTATTGAAATTTAAAGCCCAGATGTTCATCGAGAACAGTAAAAC
This sequence comes from Narcine bancroftii, assembly GCF_036971445.1. Classification (NCBI taxonomy): domain Eukaryota; kingdom Metazoa; phylum Chordata; class Chondrichthyes; order Torpediniformes; family Narcinidae; genus Narcine; species Narcine bancroftii. Next base: position 133,614,209 of record NC_091473.1, on the reverse strand, counting down.
ATTTAAAAGTAGCTATTCCTTGAGGAACAGACAAATGGAGGACGAACAGACAAAAATCAGAAGGCAGCTAATATCGTGAATGTTCCATTATCAGCAAGGCAATATTTTTCCTTGCATCCAACTCGCCGCAAGATGGTACTGAGAAGCTTGGTGACTGACAGTGATGGGGTGGGGAGTGTGTGTGTGTGTGTGGGGGGGGGGGGGGGGGGGAGTGTCGAATGCCAAAATTTGGACCATTAAAAGGGAGGGAACAATATTTTTCTATATAGGAAAATGATCAACTTGGAGGAACTTATGATGGCATCATTCTCATGCACTTGCTGTGGTTGAGAGAAGCTGAAACAGTCACATTGTGAGTAATTGCACTGAAACATCAGTGTGGTGGTGATGGAGGATGAAGGGTCAAGCAAATAGGATGCTTTGACCTGGATGATGTCAAGCATAGAGTGCTATTGGAATGACATATTCAGGAAAATATGTCTTATGACTGGACTTTGAACAGTCAGATGATGATTCATTTCCCAGATCACCTACCAACCTCTGGCCTGTTATTTGTGGTTGGCCCAAGTTAGGTTTCCACTCAATTCACATGGTTAATATTGTTGAGTGTCAAGGTGAGGCTCTCCAGCCCATTTTCCACTGGCACATTGTCCCAGAAATTAACTGGGATAGGGTCGAAGAGCAAAAAGCCCCTTTTCCACTGGCATCCCAGTTAATTGGCCATGCAGTGTCCCGGGATAGGAAGCCCTTTGTGCCGTTTCCACTGGGCCACCCTTAACTGGGACAACAAATTGCTTTTCCACTGAACACAACTTATCCCAGGAGATCGGAGTGTTCTACCTTCAACTGGACCTGGGTGACTTTCTGCTGTCCCTTTTCCACTGGTTTTGTCAGCCTGCCGGCCAGGGTCTTTCGTTTCCGGGGATATGAGTACGGGTAAAGGTGGTTAATCCACGGCGTGAAATGACGTAATTTTGCGCCAGCGTTCGGACAACATTCTTTTTCCACTGGAAGCCTGTCGCAGTAAATTCCAGGGACAGGGTGCCAGTGGAAGAGGGGCTAAAGAAAATAGCCAGCATGTTGGCATCAAATGGCGTCATGGAACATTCCGATCCCCGGGGAAAGAAGTCACTGTTCCAATTAAAGGTGGCCCAATGCATGTAATGATGGTGATCGTTGTTGCAGTCTGTTGTCTATCTCGTTGTCGATCCTTGCATCCAATGAAATGGTGCAACCGATATAGGTAAACTGGTTGACCGTTTTGAGTTTTGTGTGCCCGATGGAGATGTGGGGGAGCTGGTAGTCATGGTGGGGAGCTGGCTGATGGAGGACCTCAGTTTTCTTCAGGTTGACTTCCAGGCCAAACATTTTGGCAGTTTCCGCAAAACAGGATGTCAAGCGCTGAAGAGCTGGCTCTGAATGGGCAACTAAAGCGGCATCGTCTGCAAAGAGTAGTTCACGGACAAGTTGCTCGTGTCTTGGTGTGAGCTTGCAGACTCCTCAGATTGAAGAGACTGCCATCCGTGCGGTACCGGATGTAAACAGCATCTTCATTGTTGAGGTCTTTCATGGCTTGTTTCAGCATCATGCTGAAGAAGATTGAAAAGAGAGCTGGTGCGAGAACGCAGCCTTGCTTCACGCCATTGTTAATGGAGAAGGGTTCAGAGAGCTCATTGCTGTATCTGACCTGACCTTGTTGGTTTTCGTGCAGTTGGATAACCATGTTGAGGAACTTTGGGGGGCATCCAAAGCACTCTAGTATTTGCCAAAGCCCTTTCCTACTCACGGTGTCGAAGGCTTTGGTGAGGTCAACAAAGGTGATGTAGAGTCCTTTGTTTTGTTCTCTGCACTTTTCTTAAAGCTGTCTGAGGGCAAAGACCATGTCAGTAGTTCCTCTGTTTGCGTGAAAGCCGCACTGTGATTCTGGAAGAACATTTTCGGCGATACTAGGTATTATTCTACTTAGGAGAATCCTAGCAAAGATTTTGCTTGAAATGGAGAGCAGCGTGATTCCCCTGTAGTTTGAGCAGTCTGATTTCTCACCTTTGTTTTTGTACAGGGTGATGATGATGGCATCACGAAGGTCCTGAGGCAGCTTTCCTTGGTCCCAGCAGAGCTTGAAAAACTCATGCAGTTTGGCATGCAGAGTTTTGTCGCCAGCCTTCCAGACCTCTGGGGGGGAATTCCATCTATACCTGCTGCTTTGCCACTTTTCAGTTGTTCAATTGCCTTATATGTCTCTTCCTGGGTGAGGACCTCATCCAGCTCTAGCCTTAGTGCAAAGATCGACAACGAGATAGACAACAGACTTGCCAAGGCAAATAGCGCCTTTGGAACACTACACAAAAGAGTCTGGAAAAACAACCAACTGAAAAACCTCACAAAGATTAGCGTATACAGAGCCGTTGTCATACCCACACTCCTGTTCGGCTCCGAATCATGGGTCCTCTACCGGCATCACCTACGGCTCCTAGAACACTTCCACCAGCGTTGTCTCCGCTCCATCCTCAACATTCATTGGAGCGACTTCATCTCCAACATCGAAGTACTCGAGATGGCAGAGGTCGACAGCATCGAATCCACGCTGCTGAAGATCAAACTGCGCTGGGTAGGTCAAATCTCCAGAATGGAGGACCATCGCTTTCCCAAGATCATGTTATATGGCGAGCTCTCCACTAGCCACCAAGACAGAGGTGCACCAAAGAAAAGGTACAAGGACTGCCTAAAGAAAGCTCTTGGTGCCTGCCACATTGACCACTGCCAGTGGGCTGATATCGCATCAAACCGTGCATCTTTGCGCCTCACAGTTCGGCGGGCAGCAACCTCCTTTGAAGAAGACCACAGACCCCACCTCACTGTCAAAAGACAAAGGAGGAAAAACCCAACACCCAACCCCAACCAACCAATTTTCCCTTGCAACCACTGCAACCGTGTCTGCCTGTCCCGCATCGGACTTGTCGACCACAAACGTGCCTGCAGCTGACGTGGACATTACCCCTCCATAAATCTTCGTCCGTGAAGCCAAGCCAAAGACCATTTGATTATACTTGGTTGCCACAGAGCAGGCCACACATTACGCAAGAGCTGTAATGGAGACTTGCAGCCTCATGTCTGTTTACAATAACTTTAAAGAACCTTTTCCTTCATCTATGTGTTGTCTTAAGAACTCACACAGACAAATACAAGATGAAACAGTGGGAACAGCACCAACAGTTTCCTATTCTGGGACAATGTACGGCCAAAACTGGGATGGCAGTGGAAAAGGGGCTAATGTTTATGTGTTGGAATATGGACGTGCAGGGTTGCAGATTTTCTTTTGTGCATTTGGACCTGTAAAGCCCTTTGCTCCTTTTAAGGTTCCAGAACCCATTTCTTAATTTAAGGCTCTCTAAATTTCTACACTAATAATATCAAATTTAATTTCTGGGCTCTGTTATAGAACATTAAAATTCCTAAAGCAATAAAGTTGATCCACAAAAAGAACACATTGTTCACCAACTCTGTACCAAAGTCATGCAGCTTCCCATTCAAAGGCACAAGCTCAGTGGTTCAACTGTCTACAATTAATTTGGGAACAATACTGATCATTCTACTGTCTTCAGCTTGCATACAGATTAATTTAAAAATCTTTCCTCACTCTTTTTGTTGGTAAAAGGTCAGATCGTCGATGATTTCAGTACAATTACAAAACGCTTCTGCTACCTTTGAGTGAAGGGGCCACCCTGTGCTAAAACATGGACTGGCAACTTTGAAACAAATAATTCAAATGAGGGTAATTAGGGATGAGGAACAAGGTTTGAACTTTCCAATATATACTCAGATTCAGAAAATATATAAATGTGCTTTAAAAGTGGTTTGTAAAGGGACCAAACCCAGTTCTGAAAAAAGGACCTTCAGAGGTTTTACTGTGTTGCTAAACTAGCCGTCTTGTGGGGATTTATTATCTGAAATTGACTATCGTTGACTGCAGTGCAATCCACTCACTCGCTTTACATTATCAACTGCACTCAAGTAGAAACAAATGCTTAGTCATGAATTATTATTAAATTCAAAACAGTGGTCAACAGGGAAAGCCTTGCAGGCAATGAGGGGTAAGGACTTGATGGATACTATCGAGTGGTTCACTGAGCAGAATGTCTCATCGCCAGACTTCACTATTCAACATTCAATTTATTGCCATGTAATAAAATGGTATCATGGTACTCAAAATTGTCTTTTGTCTGCTGAAATCACCCGGAATTGGCCTGGCTGACAATGAGCGGAGCCCTCCTAGTCAGATCGTTTCTGTACCACTAGAACATCACCCATAATGCACATTGCCTCAGAGACTACTGCAGTGAAGTGGAGACAGCCTACACCTCTTTGCAGAAAGTAGATTTGCCAAAAATGTGTAGAGAAGAATGCAAGGATCCTTGCACGGTTCATCCCCAGAAGCAGTGTAACAGAGGACTCTGATTTATGGGCTGTTCCCGGGTCACGTACAGAGACAGACATCCAGAGCCGCAGAAAGATCATCAACTCATTGAAAGACCCTCTTTGATTTGTCTGAAACTTGTTGCTCATCCAGCACATTGAGAATATCCAGTGAGCAAATGCTGCCGTTTGGCACATTTCAGGCTGCAGGAGAAAATCCTGAGCGTCGCAGCCAATTCAAGAGCTTTGTGGGGGACAACCTTCACTAAGATCACGAAGGGCAAGTCCTGAATTAGCTTCTCACTTCCAAGTTGCAGTACAATAGAAAAATAAAGCAAGCTGAAGCAATCAACTCTGATCCTTTATTAGGATCAGTCCGATATGTTACTCCAACCCAAAGAGAACACACCAATTCAATTGTTTGTGTGGGTGGTACTGAAGTTCCTGATAACAGTGAGTACACGACAACATCCACACCAAGAAGCATCTGAAGTAAACCATGATTAAACAAAAAAATTTCCAATGTGACTTTATTGTCATATACACAAGTATAATGCATAGAACCATTTTTCTTTTTGATATATTTTTGTATTATTGGTTGTGTTGTGTTTTACAGTTTGTTATCTAATCTGTAATTATTATTATGCATTCCATAAATGTTTTGTAAATGCATGTTTATTTGTGAAAAATCAATAAAATTATTTTTAAATGACCTGAATTCTGCTTGCCACCTCCAAGCAAGTATGCAATATGCACCAACAATAGATAAAATACCAGAAATGCCACGACAGTGATAATACATAATCAAATGGTAGATAGTCAGTGTTAGTGCAAGGGAAAAAAGTGGCATTTCAATAGTGCAGACGGATCTCAGTGAGGAAGTGTCCACTCCTCGGATCAAGACTAAATAAGCACAAGAAAAAAAACTTCCAATAAGCCAGTCAACCGAATCAAACTGTTTCCAATGTTTGAGAAGCAGTGAAAGGAAGGAATGGTTTGGCCAGCATCTACTTTCAACTAATGCTAAGGCATACTATTCACCTCCCCTCATGGTGAAAAATTGACGACTCTACTGGAAAAAGTGTCCTTTATTTTATATTCTACATTTGACATTCGAATACTCCATTCTAAATTGCATCTTGTTCAAAAAATAAAGTAACTGTGGGCAGTCAGCAAAGATTTTGCGATCTCTATGACATTGACAATCTCTTTTCAATCTTTGATCACTTAAGTTTAAACTGATACTACACCCACACCAACCAACAGCCACCAGTAAACAAATCAACCAAGTTGAAAAGGCATTGAACAATTCTTGCTGCCAACAAACCAATAAAAAGGTAAAGCACAATATTTAAGGAAAAATTTAAACATTTATACTGGGTGTGAAATAAATTAAACCACTATAGGCTAAAGTACCAGTAACAAACTAAACTGGGGCATATTTTGTGTTTAAAAATCAAGATCTGCTTTTATGATTGGATAATTGGATGGAAGCTCAGGACCTCCGACCCTCTGAAAGAATTGCACTGTTAATCGTTGACCGTGAAATACCCAAGCTACGCTTCAGACAGGCAGCAAAGACTCTCAAATTTCCTAGCTCCCACTGAATGTCACAAGTGCAGCAGCCCCACTGAACACAATAAGTAGGAACGACTGTCTGGAGAATGGAAATGCAACTTCTACTTAATGAAATTCAGTTATTTCATGCAGAATTATTTTTATTTGTAGGGTTTCAGTGTTCCACAGTTTAAAATAATGGCAAATAGTTGCAGAGATTCATTAATATTCAATTTCACTGATAGCAAAACCAGCCACTGATCCTGGGGCTGGATTGGAGGGGGATGGAAGCGAGATGGAGAGGGAAGGGATGATAGCAGGTAGCTGTTACTTGAGCAGAACTTTGTTAGCTGCTGAAGACATTATAGGAGTACAACCAAGAAGCTCCAACTCAGCTGGACACTTGGATTTCCACAAAAATATCTCGCCTGGGAACATACAAGAAGAAACCGCATTGCTGAGCGACCAATGAGCTCAGCAGTGCAACATCGTGGAAGACCCTAAAATTCATTACATTTCCAAATACTTATGAAGGAATATTTATCCATTTACATTTTCTCCTCCCAGGAAAAGAATCACACACAAAAAAAATCAAGCAACAGAGCACATTTTCAGCAAATTATGATCTTTTTTTGGTCCCTACATCTCTAAAATTCATCAAAAGGCAGATATTTTCCTGATAAATTCTCCTCTCAAGCTTATCAGATTATTTGAAGTTTAAAAAAACTAAGCAATGGTTATTTGAGTGTTTAAGATGATGCAATAATAAAGTAATTATTATTGTGGATCCACTTCCATATTCAAGATTAATTTCATTGTAACTAATTGGTTTTCTAAATTTCCCCCATAACTTGGCTATTTGCATTTAGTGGAATAATTAAAAGTGTCCTGCTCCCCCAATAATCAATTCACTTATTAAGTTTACATTTTGGTCTTCAAAAATGCTGTTGGAGCTTATTAACTCCACAATATAGATCAAACAGCAACCATTTTCTCTTGGTCATGCAATATGCTTTTATTAATTCATTAATAAGTACTGTATTTTAAATGCTGAGAAATTTATGAAAATTGATACGTCCACTGCTCAGAACTATAGAAAACTACAGCACAGAAACATGCCTTTCGGCCCATCTAGATGTATTGGCCTATTTATTCTACCTAGTCCTATCTACCTGCATTTGGATCACAGGCCTCCATACTCCTCCCATCAATGTAGCTATCTAATTTTCCCTTAAATATTAAAATCAAACTCTAATTTTCTACCTCCTCCGGCAACTCATTCCACATGCTCACCATTTTCTCAGGATTTTCCCTGTTCTGCCCCACTCCACAGTTCCCAACCATTTCCTGGTTCCTCCTCCCAAAGTGTAATATGTATGCCATTTTAAAACTCATTTTCCCAGCTGGTCCAGATCCTGATGTAAACTTTGAAAGCCTTCCTTACTGTCCATTATACCTTCAATGGTAAGTGTCACCTGGCAATTTGATGATCCAATTTACCACATTATCATCCAGATTGTTGAGGGAATATCTTGTCAGAACTTGGAAATTTATGCACCCTTATTTGCCTCAGGTGCAAGTACTTCCTCCTCTGTAATCTTCATAGGGTCCATGGCCTTATTGCTGGTTTGCATCACATCTATAGATTCAGTGATCGTCTCGGAGTAAAATCAAATGGAAAAACTCTAAATTCTCCTCCATTTCTTTTGTTGACGAACACTCTGCCAGAGCAATCTCATGCCTTCTTTCGGCCCTTCTGAAGTGTTTTTGTGCATTTCTTATACTCAAGTACTTCATTTGTTTCTTGCTGCCTATATCTTCTATTCACCTCACTCTTAACCAGACTCTCAATGGGTATCAAAGACCAAGGTTCCATATACAGTAAAATTCCCAATATTCAGCACCTACAGGGATTCTCAGATGCCAGATATGTATATTTTACAGATGCCCGAGACCCACACTAATACATTTGCATTAAGAATAAACCATTTAAAAGACAAAAGAAAGTGAAAAAAGGTAAAGCAATTTAAAAAAAACTCAGTACTGTAGTCCTTAATTATGTAAAGTTCACTTTAATCAAGTAATTCCCACCACTTTTGAAATTTAAATTCATACCTGGATCAAAATTTAAATTCAAACAGTGTAACATGTTGCACTAACTGCAACACTAACCATACTACTGTCATAATTAACCTCCTCTCCCCAAGTTTACAGATAAAGCCTTACTAATATAACAGCTGCTGCGGGGAGGGTACAACCGAGGCGTTCCACTGTCTGAAGGTTTGCTGCCATCTTCATCGAGGGATTGTGTTGCTTCAGAGAACATTTACAATTTTAAACATGTATTTAAATTTTTAATCATATCTATCTATCTATTTATTTATTTATTTTCCCCTCCTTTTTTTGCCGGTTGCCGGGGGGCTGCCGGGTGCCGGGGGGCTGCCGGGTGCCGGGGGGCTGCCGGGTGCCGGGCGGCTGCCGGGTGCCGGGGGGCTGCCGGGTGCCGGGGGGCTGCCGGGTGCCGGGGGGCTGCCGGGTGCCGGGGGGCTGCCGGGTGCCGGGGGGCTGCCGGGTGCCGGGGGGCTGCCGGGTGCCGGGGGGCTGCCGGGTGCCGGGGGGCTGCCGGGTGCCGGGGGGCTGCCGGGTGCCGGGGGGCTGCCGGGTGCCGGGGGGCTGCCGGGTGCCGGGGGGCTGCCGGGGGCTGCCAGTTGCCGGGGGCTGCCAGTTGCCGGGGGCTGCCAGTTGCTGGGGATTTTATTGTACCTATTATTCACAAGAACATACAAGCTCTGTACTCTCAAAATGTTACTTTTGAAGGACTCCCACCTTCCAAGTACACCTTTTCCAGAAAATAACCTGTCCCAATAAACTCTTGTTATATCCTTTCAATTTCATCACCTCAAATCTCAATCCAACAACCAGACCTATCCTTTTCCATAATTATCTTAAAATTAATGGCATTATGATTACTAGACCCAAAGTGTTGCCTTGTACACATTACATCACCTGTCCTGTCTCATTCCACAAAAAGAGATTCAGTATTGCACTCTCTCCAGGTGGAACCTTAATCAATTCATGAAAGAAACCTTCTTAAACACACTTGATAAACTCTCAACTCCTTCAGCCCTTCAAAAGTATGGGAATCCCAGCAAATTTGCAGAAAGTTAAAAACACAATCTTATGTTTCTTGAAACTATCTGCTATCTCTACAATCTTACTCCTCCAATTTGCACTGTCTATTGGGTGATCTGTAATGTAATCCCATTAACATGGTCTACTCTTTCTCATTCCTCAGTTACACCCATATAGCCTCATAGGTCCACTTATATTTTGGATACTTCAAAAAGTACACAACAAATACTCAAATGGATGAAGATGCCATGTAGCACAAAATATTTTGGCCTCTAGCCTGCTTCAAGTGATAGAATCTGATCAAATTCACATGTTTGTATGCACTATACTTTCTTTGCAAAGAACTCGCAAAATGTGGAACATCCTCTGAAAGGCGCATTAATCATATCTTCCCTTAATTCAAAATATTTCCAATATAGCACTTCTAATACATCTAGGCATCACATTTTCAATTGTCAGTTTGAGGCAATGAAAATCTAATGGCCATTCAACCCATATGCAGACATCCTAGTGTACTTATTGAACAGTATTAGCAGGGAACTGCAGCAAATGAGATGCCCCAAAGTACATCAAGCTACATTTACTGGTTTGTCACCGCCAATCGACATATTACAGCAGAAAAAGAAATTGCTATTTAATCACCTTTTTTTTCCATTCCTCCGTGCAGAGCACAATCTCCTCAACCAATAAAGTGCTGAGATTCAACTTGAAAGGTCCTGCACAATATACATACATGATAAGGAATACACGATTTCTACGGATCTGGCATTAATTGCCACTTAACATGGGTCACTGATCAAAACAAGAGAAAAATGTCAACAGTATTAAATTACAAAACAGTCTTGCATCTTACCAAGAGGTAGAAGCAAGGTACTGAAGAAAAACAAATCCTTTTCTTTAGTCAAATATAAAACTATCACAATCATCAGACAAGATTTATTTAAAAATATATTTTTTAAATTATTAAATCTGTGATTTATTGTTGAATCCAAATGGCAATAAAAATTCCACATGCAAAGTTTGATAATTAGTTAAGAAGAATGTTTTCTTTGGGATTGTTCAGGGAAGATACAGAAAAAAAATCAAGCAGGCAATTCTGAAGCTGAATTCAGCTTATTGTAATTGTTTACACATCCATCTTAAAAATTATAGAAACCATGTTACAGTACTTTGAGGTCAAGTTGCAGATAAACTAAAGAAACAATGAGCAGTGCCCAAAAAACTTGTAATATATTTAAAAGGTCATTATTTCAAATTAAATTTAATTACTTCAAAGACTATAGTATACAGCATTTTTGACTATCTCCCATCAAGGAGGTGGTACCATCTTCTTAACTACATAAAAGATATTAATAAGATTGAAAAAAATGCAGAAAACATTTACAAGGATGTTGCCAGAACATGAAGAGCTGAGTTATCGGGAAAGCTTCAATAGGTTAGGACTTCATTCTCAAGGGTGCTGGAGAACAAGGTGAGATTTGATAGTGGTATACAAAGTTTTGAGAAGTTTCAATAGGGTTAATGCAAATACACCTTTTCTGCAGGTTCGGTGAGATGAGAGCTAGAGGACACATGTTAATGGTGAAAGGTGAAATGTTTAAAAGGATCTTCTTCACCCAGAGAATGGTGAGTGTGGAATAAGCTGCCAGCAGAGGTAGCAGATGTTGGTTCAATTTTGATGTTTAAGAGAAGATATGGAGGACTATGGTTCAGATGTCAACAGGACCAGATGGAATAAATAGTTCGGTATAAACTCAGTGGACTGAAGGGTCTGTATCTGTGCTGAGTGTCCTATGGTTCTAAAGTAGATGCATCTGGGTTTAGAAGTCAACATTCCAAAGGGCAAATCAGATTACTGATTGTTCTGTATGTAGTTGTGCTAGGCCACCAGGTCGCAATTTACAAACTTTCTTTGTCTATATTCTACATCTACCTTCATCTATCCAGCCTTATGAATGTACATAGGCGACAAATTCTTTTGGCAATTTCTCCTTTGGCAGAGATTTTCCTCTTAAAAGTAACTATTTGCTTTAATTTAGAACCACGGGCCATACAAAAAAGAACTCAAGTAAGCCTACTTTTCTCGTGACCACTGGGTTTTCACCAACACTGTTTTGTCTCACTGTTCGATTCTCTGGCATGTCAAGTATAATTGGTATTTCATCCATGTTCCCAATGCATGATAACTTGTAGCCCTTCTTCTTGCCATGTCTGATTACAAATTGGGGAAACAATAATATTTTATCATTTCAGATCAGCAGGCATCTTTTGTGAAATATTAGTTCTCTACTGAAGTGCGAATTCATACCGCTTCATGAACCTCGTGCACCATCCAGCACTTCCCATAAAATCTGAAATTCCTTCCTTCCTTTCGTGCATGGATTGGAATGGCACCATTAGCAACACATCTACTATCTTGCCAATTATCAATCATTCATTCAGCAACATTTTTTCCCCCAATTGTAGCCACTTGCTAGATTTACCTCTGTCAGCACATTTACTTTTTCAGCATGGTCTCGTTTGTTTGATATCTTTCTCCAGTCTCTCACAGGTTTCTCTGATACATACATTATTCTTGCTGCTTCAGTTATTTGTCTTCTCGGCAATTTTTATATTTGTTGTATTTTTTGGCAAGCATTTTGAAACAAAATGAAGGGAAGTTTTGAAACCACGAGTGTGAGAAGTTACAACCCTTCCTCACACTGACACATTTTTAAATTTTCACACCAATTGTTTTTTTTTTACATTCGATATCTGGACATCGTGATCTTTGGATCAAAAAAACAGGCTGGTCGACCTTTACTCGGATCACCAAAAAAAAACTATCTTTGGGCCAAAAAAAAGGTGGGAGAGTGGAGCAGAAGGGCATCCCTTGTATCAAGGCTTGGTCAGGCCATTCACTGCAACAAACTTCCCCCAGCCATCTTGGACCTCACCATGCTACTGGATCCCTAAGGGGATGTCGAGAACCTTTACTCACCTAAATACATTTATGCACACACTGTTCCTTTCTGAGGAGTGGAGTATCCTCTTATCAAGCCCCACAAACTGACTGAAAGGAACAATCATCATCCTGTGGGATGGATAACAAAAAGAGTTTATACGATGTAACTGACTTATCTACCTGTGTTATAGTTTTTAGGGATCCTTAGATATACAGTATACACTGAACTCCTAAATCTGCACACCGGAATGGTGAAGTATGGGAGATTGTGAATAGTTTTCACTGGATTATCAATATAAATAATTTGACCTGCCCCACCCCACACCCCCCCACCAACAATTATACAATCACAAATACAATTTATTTTCAACTACTTAATTATCATCTTTAAATTTTAACTACTGCACAAGACCAAGGAGATAGATGATTGTGCATTTCAGGAAGACCAGAATGGCCACCCTCCACTACACATTGATAGGTTGATAGGAAAGAGTTAGAGAGCACCATGTTACTCAGAGTCAACTTAAGAAGGGAATTATCCTGCACAAACATCTCCTCACTTATCAGGAAAGCGCAACAGTGATTACACTTCCTGAAAAGACCGAGGGCCACCAATTTATTAACTTTCTGTTGAAAGAAAAGGGCATTTCTCTGGAAAAAAAACTCGACAAGGATGTCATTGGTGTCACCCCAGTCTCTCTTCCCCCCCCCCCCAACTTTGTGAACTTCTTTGCTTCCATCTAAAGCCTGCGCACCAACCCTGATTTCCTGAGACTCAATTTTGAACTGCCTTTCTAGTATTAGGTGTGCGCTGCAGTGGCAAGAGCATTTTACACACACGTATATTCGCACATAGTTGGAAGTGTAGATAAATTAGATAAAGTGTAATATTATTGTTAATGAATAATTACAAATTTTTAAATACAACACTGTCAGGGCTATTTTCTAATGCTGCTGTCTGATAGGTAACAGTGCGTCTGTGTTTTGCACTGAGGACCAGAGAATGTAGTTTCATTAGATGGTATTTGTGCAATCAGATGACAACAAACTTGACTAAAATGTTCAATTATTTCTTCTTCAATGAAAATGAATCCATGAACTCGCAACTGCTATCCATTGATATTAATTGTAATATAAAGGACGCTAAGATTTACATGTGGCAAATTATTTTTAGGCACTCAAATTAACTTTCCTCCTCTGTGGAATCTAGCAGACTAGGTACACACATTGCTACTTGCTTTAATGACAGCAAAACTTTAACACATGCATGACATTATCTTATCTGCTTTTGCTAATATTGCCAATTGCAACTTCTAGGCTCAAGGAGTTTCCTCTGCAGTATTAATTTCCTGAATTACTGCAATATACATCAATCTCATTCCCTGACCACTTCAATTGGATATATATTCAACATAGTATTAAACATTTACACTATGTCAACAACTCCGCTGTTCAAACAACCCAGTGTAGATTTAGAGGGCTTAATGGCCACTTTACCTGTTACATTATCATTCAACAATAAAGCAAGCATTCAATATCTCCCATTAGTATTCCTAGATGCTCATCCTTAAGCTCTCCTCCATCAGCTGGCCTAACAATGCATACATTTTAAAAATTCTCATCCTTGATTTCAAATCTTTCAGCACAGTTTTTTTTAATTACTTGTTGCCGTGCGCTACTCAAAAGAAAGGCGCACGCGAGGGCTGTCAGGTAAAGCTCTGTGGTTTATTGGAGACTCAAGCCCGACTTTTATACCTCTCGCTTTCCCTCTGCTTCCTCCTTTTTACTGATGCAATCACTGATGCTTAAAAGCGGGTTTCCCACCCGCGGGTACCCCCTTGCATGACAATCCCTTCTTCCCCCCGTGCTGTCCCTATCGGTTGGTTATGCAGTGGGGCCAGCGCCACTGACCCTTAAGCTGCCATTGCTGTTCGTCTGCCAGTGTGCTTGCTAGGGCCAGTGCCGCTTCGCGGTCTGCTGGCTTTTAGGTGCGATAGCGCCCAGGGCGCCTGTTTGATCGCTGTAGCAGCGGGCCACCACATACTACTCTTTTATTCAGTATCATGGTCTAAAATTTCCTCCAAGTACCTTGGCTTGTGTGCTGCAAACTTTCCTCTTTAGTCAAGTTGTCTGATTATTTTACTTTTACCACCATCCATATATTTAACATTTTGTATTTATATAGTTACTTTTTCTTTGGCTTGGCTTCGCGGACGAAGATTTATGGAGGGGTAATGTCCACGTCAGCTGCAGGCTCGTTTGTGGCTGACAAGTCTGATGCAGGACAGGCAGATACGGTTGCAAGGGAAAATTGGTTGGTTGGGGTTGGGTGTTGGGTTTAGTAGCATTCTGGAGAAATGTGTTAAATGAAAATCCACAAATCAAACAAGCCCCGATTACATTTCAGAGCTCAACTATCTTGTCAAAATCACCAAAGACAAAAATGTATTAACACAAGAATATGAAATACAATTTTATAAAGAATTAGAATTTAATATTATAAGAATATGGGTTCTCACTCAGCAAAATACAAGATCCATTTGTCTGGGTTCTTTTCTCTAAGGATCACCAATAAAGGCAGACAAGGCAACCATTTTTCTGGGTCTTTGAAAAGCTTTCAAACAGACACTGAATATTTTGAAGGCAGAGCTTCCTGACAAAGAAACATTAAAAGTACAGGAAACCCCCTCTGATTCCGGTACCTACCAGGATTGGTAGATGCCAAATAAGTGAATGTGCCCTTTACTTCAGATTGCAGATGTGTGGATTGGCAAACTAACCGCTCGGGGACAATTTTAAACTGCCATATTTTTGACCTATTTATTTTACAATTTATTTTTTGCTGGTTACTTCAATTCTGGATAATGGGGATTTTCACTGTACGTCAAAGCTGGATGGAAACACTTAATTGAGGTGGCAGTGTGGTTGAATGGCAGAGCTGGCTTGAAAGGGTGAATAGATTTCTTCCACGTAACTTGTTTTTTCTAACTTTTTTCCTTGATGAGCAGAACTCTGGCTATTGAAGATAATTAATACCCCATAATGGGAGTTTGACTGGATTCTGATGCATTTACCACAATGCACCTTGAAATTATTCAGGCCAAACATAAAAACATCAGAGGTATTTCATAGAAGGTAGTCCCATCAAATTGAACGCCTAACCACAAGTGTCCAAAAATTTGATTGAAGCAAAAAAGTTTACAGCAGGGCATCAAGTATAATGAGGATTTGCTTTAGTAAAAACACGGAAATGCTGAAAGAATTCGGCAGAATTTGTTTTGTTTTTAAAGCTGAAACCCATAATTACCCACGATGAACCAACAAAACAGACTGCAGAGATCTGAAGATCAGTAAGGGAAAAAAGTTATGCAAGATAGGAAATCAACAGCAAGGAATTTTTAAAACATTGTCGCAGTTAGTGCAACACTAAAACAGCATTAGTGACATGGATTAGAATCAGACGCAGTGTCAGGACTTTGTATATTCTCCCTGTGTCGACATGGATTTCCGCTTACATTTCAAAAATCATACAGGGGGAAGTTAATTGGTCACGAATACATTTGTGTAGCAAGGGCTAGAAATTCCTGTTCATGCTGTATCTCTATTTTTTTTTTAAAATACCTTTTCATTCATTTTGTTTTCTAAGTTAACCCTCAGGACAACAATTTATCCCCACTCAAGTTCTGGGTTTTAAGGTAATTAATGAAACTAATGTGGGATGGGTACAAGGTGCTGACCCAACTGGTGGCTAGTTTGCACTTCTCGATTTCACCTGCTTTCTCCATATTATCGTTTATTATTGAGAACAATGTTGTACAGATGAGCAGTTTTTTTTTTAATAGAACCTTTCTTTTGATGACAAAGTGAAGCACCCATTCTTTCATATCTTTTTTTTCTGTCTTATATTTGTGGTAATTTAAGTTTTTATTAGCGTAGTCAGTGCATCTGTTTGGCTGCAAGAATTTCATGCAGCAGGCCAGGTTGCTCGCAGGGCAATGAACCCACATCGAAGGGCCATACACTCCCTCACTTTCCCCACCCCTCCCCCAGGGCCACAGTACATTTAAGGGAAACCACAAAATATGGAAGAAACTGTCAACATTAAACTAGTTGTAATACATGGAAGTCTGCAGACGTCATGACTGAAGTAAATGCACAATGCTGGAGAAACTCGGCAGGCCAAACAGTGTACTTTATAATCAGGTTCCTCCAGAATTGTGTTTTTACATTTCGTAGGGAAGACGGCCCATAAATTTTGAGCAGAGACCTAAGGGGGCCACAGCCAAAAAAAAGTTTGAGAATAGCTGATCTAGAGGGTTGTGCATCTTCTACCAGACAGGGAGAAAAGAATGGATCTTTTCACATGACAGCAACTTTCCCAAAACAATGAAGTATGGAGGTCAGTCTGTGTGATGGCTGGAGCTGCATTCACAACTCTGCAGTTTCCACAAGTTCTGAGCAGGGCAGTTCCTGTATCAAACTGTGATGCATCCTACAGAATAGGTTCCATGGTGCATTCATAAAAATTGGTAATGGTTCGGAGAGTAATTTTTCCACTTTCTTGGTCATAACATCAAGTTCAAGTTCATTTATCATCAGATGACACAAGTTCAATCCAACAAAACAGCATTCTCCTGTCCTCTGTGCAAAACATGCAGACACAACCACACGACACATGCAGAGAAGCAATACGTAAACAAAAATAAATATTATCAGTGGGACGATGCTGTTAGTTAAGAGATACAAGAGGCGAATTTGGAATTGATTTGGAGGATGCACAAAAAAGATTTGTTAAGATAGCTCTAGCCATAGCAAAAAAATGCATTATGTCAACCTGGAAATTGGAAGATAATTTGAAAATACAACAATGGTATATAGAAATGAATAAATGTATTCCATTAGAAAAAATAACATATAGTTTAAGAAATAATATTGAAATATTCGAACAAATATGGGAGCCTTACATGAAACACAATAGCGAAAACCTACCGGGGACAATCACTACCTAAGTTAACAGAAGGAAAAGGAAATGAAAAGAATGGACTCAGTGGAATTTCTTGTTTATTTTTATTGAATGACAACATTGTTTGACTGGTTTAATGTATCCTAGATTTTGTACTTTAATTGGACGGGAGGGGGGAGGTAGGGAGGGTGGGATGGGAGGAGGGGGGGAGAAAATGGCACTGTATATGTGTGAAAAGGAAAAAGTGTGTATCATGGTTAATGTGATTTATGGTGTGAAAAATAAAATAAAATTAAAAAAAAGAGAGATACAAGAGGCCAGCACTGTCAGGAGCCAGGAGCAGCCCTCTTCAGGCAACGATCCCATTAGATCACAATGAACCATCAAAGAAAAATGGGCTATTCAGCCCTTCTAGTCTAGTCCAATTGACCTGCTCCCATTCCATTACCCTCCAGATCTCATCCTTTCATGTATCTATCCCATCTATTCTTAAAACTTAAGATTGAGCCTACATTCAGCACATCAGCCCATTCCACACTATTCCCCCCCCCCCCACTCTAAATGAACTTTCCCCTAAGGTTCCCCCTTCACCATTCCCCTTTCAGCTTAAAACTATGAACTCTTATTTATCTCCCCCCAATCAAGTGGAAAAAGCTTACTCATATCGACTCTGTCTATACTTCTCAATCTTGTAGACCTCCATCAAATCTCTCATTCTTCTTTGCTCCAGGAATGAAGTCCTAACCTGTTTAATCTTTCCCTGTAACTCAACTCCTGAAGACCCAGTAACATTCTAGTAAATCTTCTGTGACATATTACAGATATGTTTTTGGGAGATAAGTTGGGGCAGGTTTTTTTAGTGTAGGTCACATACCAACACTTCAAAACAGATCTTATTTAAAATACTAGAGCTCTGCTAATGCTAGACATGTCAGCCCCAGAGCCTTTGCAAAAGCTTTGGAGAGTGCCCAAGAGACTTCACTAATGGATTGCTGTTTACAAAAAGCCAACAGATGAAAGTAATTGTCGGAGCCACAGGATGTCTGCAGTGGAACTGATCTAATAGGGTCATGTGGTTTTGAAAGCAGAGAGAGGAAAACAGGTCCCCCCCCCTTAGAGAGAAAGACAGAGATCATTTCTGCAGTTTTTACAGTCAGCAGCAGCAAATGGGACTGGAACAGGACAAGCTGCCA
Organism: Narcine bancroftii; assembly: GCF_036971445.1. Lineage (NCBI taxonomy): Eukaryota > Metazoa > Chordata > Chondrichthyes > Torpediniformes > Narcinidae > Narcine > Narcine bancroftii. The sequence continues at coordinate 133,596,007 of NC_091473.1, read as the reverse complement.
AGCTTGTGGAAAACTCCATTTGGAAGATGGGTTATGAGTGCTTAGTTCAGCCTGGTCAAAGCCCTTGTGGTTCATGCAAGAGGAGAGGACTGGCTGTCTAACTGAAATAAGAGAAGCAAAAAGGAACTTTGTGATGACCTGAAAGAAAGAGGTAACCATCTGGAGAACCCTGAGGGGGAAAGTTTCTTCAGCAAGACACTGAAGTGGCTGATTAAAAAGGAATCAGTTGTGGGTATCCAGCGAACAACAAATCTCTCTCTGAAAACCGCAAGAAACTTCCTGAGCGGTAACCATTTACCTTTCAATCACCAAAGCCTAGTGAACTTTATAAATGTTAAATTCTGTGCACAGTATAAAAATTGCCTGCAACCAGTGAACTTATACACACATTACATACACATGTGCTTAGAATGAGAGGGGGGTTAAGTTAATAATAATAGAGTTTTATCCTGTTTTCATGTTTAAAGATGATTCAAAGCAATTTTGTTTAAGTAACCATTTGTCTTGGTGAATATCTATTGCTGCTGGGTTTGGGCTCGTAAACTTCTCTGCACTTTTTCCAATCTTATTGATATCCTTCCTTCAGCTTGTCAACCAGAAATGCACACAATACTCCAACTTTGGCCTCACCAATGTCTTAAACAACTTCAGCATAACATCCCAACAAAAAACAAGATGCCAAAAGATTTCTTTACAAATCTTCCTGTCCTCCTGCTACACCACCTTCAGGGAACAATGTACCTGTTGCTCCTCCACATTCCTCAGTGCCTTACCATTTACTGTAATATGGGAGAGAGAGAGAGAGAGAGAGAGAGAGAGAGAGAGAGACCCCAGTGATTGTTTCTGCCACTCTTATAATCCTGTGAATTGACCTCTCTACAGCAACCATTGAACACTGATGCAGCTGGCAGGACACTCTTGTTAAGACTCTTGTAGAAAGTTAACATGCGAGGCTTCAGTCCTCAGGAGGTGCAGTTGCTGTTGTGCCTTCTTGACAAGTGAGATGTTGTGTCCAGGATGTCGCTTGCTAAGTGGACAGTGCTCCCTACTGCTCCCTACAGTGCTCCCTACTGCTATTATTAATGTGCAGTGGAGGATGATCATTCTTGGTCTGCCTGAAGTCCACGATCATCTTCTTCAATACTGAACCAGGACACTCAGTGCCACTGAAGGAACGTTTTCTCTCATATTAAAGGGGGGGGGGGGGGCGTCAAGTAATACTAATGGCATCTCGTTGCCTTACAGCAGACAAAATTTAAACTCTATCTCATTTTTAATGTATTATTACATGACAATAAAAGAAACCTTGAAAAAATGCTGGAGAAACCCACCAGGTTACATAGCACCCACAGAAAGTAAAAGGCAGTCGCCATTTCAAGTCTGAGCCTTTCTTTGGGTGTCTTGAAAATTAGGAAGATGCCTGAAAAAGGTGACTGATTGGGAGGAGCACAGGTGATTGGTGGATACAGGCAAGGGAGGGAGAAAGAATAGAGAGGAACCAAGAGGTGAAGGAGCAAAGGGCTGGGAAAGACCCTCTCTCATATGAGAAAGGGCAAGGGAGCTAAAAGGATGAGAAAAAGTGAGAGAATGGGTAAATTTATTACTAGAAATTGGAAAATGCAAAGTTATAGAACAAGAATGAAAATGGTTAGCAACTGGGAGGTCCTTGGAGCTGCAGCAGAGCGAAGGTGGTCAATAAAACAATCAAGTCTGCGCAAGTACCAGGGGTGTAATTGATGAGAAGGGGTGAGAGAATAAGGGAGCCATAGAGAGAGCAATCCCTGCAGAAAGCAGAGTGGCTAAAATGTATGTGGTTGTGGGACCATATTGTAGAAAGCAGACAATGAAAATGAACCTTATCCTTGCTGGGTCTTGGAGAAGAGAAAGGCGCCAAGGCAGATAGATCAGGACAGGTTGTTGACATCCTTGTATGTGTACAAGTGTACATCAACAGCATTGAGAGGAAAATGCAAAGGGAAAATGAAATTTTAAGATGATGATTCATGGTTCCTCTTGTCAACAGAATCAAAAGGCTTTACAAATCAAAAAGCTATATTTAATGCTTGGTATTTTTTGGAGTGATTGTATGCCAAAATTATGTCCGCTTTAATGACACATGACCAAAATCTACACTCAAATTTATTGGGTAGCTTTTCAGGCATCATGAGAAATAGGTGCAGAATTAGGCCATCAAGTCTGCTCTTCCATTCACATCATGGATGATACATTCTTCCTTTCAATCCAATTTTCCTCCCTTCTCCCCATAATCTGACACCCTTGCTACTCAAGAACCTGCTTTTAAGTCTATCCAGTGACAACCTCCACAACCATCTGTGGCAACAAATTCTACAAGATTAAGCACCTTCTGGCTGAAGAAATTTCTCATCTGTATTCTAAAAGGATGTCCTTTTATTCTGAGGCTGTGCCCTCTGGTTCCCGACTTTTCCACTACTGGAAGCAGTTGAGATGGGCCATGGTCATTGGCAGAGGAGGGGGATTCATCTGTTCTAATTGATGAGGATTTTTTTTTTCAACTTTAAAATGATCACCATTGTGGTTCCTGAGACTACAGGTTGTACCTCTCTCATCCAGCACTCTATGGTCCGGCAACTCCCGTGGTCCAGCATGTTTTGAATCTGCCACCATTAGTTTGTAGATCTACCACTAGGGCAGCGCTGTTAGCAGCACTAATGTGCCAAAATCTGTTCACACTGCAGTTGAGTGTTTTGGTGATACAGCCTTGTTAATTTCTTATGTTCACCTACATTTTAGCCCTTCAGGATGTCATCCAAGAGGTGCAGAAGAAGGTGCTAGCACTAATATGCATTTGCATAAATCATTATCTATAGTTGAAAATGTGGAATTACTGAAAAAAAATTAGATGAAGGAACTTTTGTAAAGACTTTAAATGAAACAATAAAAACCTTGTTTGGAAGCATTATGGTTGTATTATTTCTTGTTTTAAGCTTTGATAACACAGCACAGGGAAAATGGCATCACTGCCGCAGACCCACAGGGACCAAGGAGCGGAGATACAGTACTCCGCGGGGTCAAACTACCCAGTCAATTGCCGTCAGTTCCACACAGGCTTTGAATGGCCCGTTAAAGGAACCAACAGCAGTTTTATTTAAAATCCAGCGACTGTGAGATCTGCACCCAAGATGATGGCACCTCTGATCACCGGCAGCCACAAGGAGCTGCAGACTCGAGGGGAGTGGAAGACTGGATCAAGGCACCAGAAAACAGAGACCATCCCCCGTTTGAGAAGGAGAAGCAGAGGAGACAATCCACGGGACATTGACTACAGTGACAGACCAGTGAGGGGGCTCTGTGGCTGAAAGATCAATGCATGCAGCAGACGACTCTAGGTGAGGAACCCATGGAGGCGGTGGGGTGCTGGAGACTGCTATTGGGATATTAGTGTCAGGCTGCAGACTGCTGGAAACTGGCTGAAGGGGGTACCAGGTATTGGAACCAGGATACAAGGGGGTGCCAAAGAGTTCCTGACTGAATTCCTGTGGAGTTCGGGTTACTAATCTTTTGGACTGGACTGTGTGGCAACTGAAGCACTGGAGGAAAATCTATGGACACTTGGTGACTCTGTAGGGGGTGGAACTCTCTTTTGCTTCTCTTTCTCTGACTGTAGAGGTACTTCAAGAAATTTCTGCAGATGGGGCATCTGTCTGCCTTACAGCAGACTAAAGCAATTTCATGTAATAGGTCACGGTTTTATTACAATGACAAAAAAATTGAATATTGAATGTGGAGTGAGCTGGCAAGACCGGGGGAGTGGACGGGTCAAGCACATGCTTACATAGGTGTCAATTTCTGTGGTCTGGCAATGGCCAGGTCCCAAAGTCACCAAATTAAAGAGGTACAACAATGTACTAGGATATTTTCCTTTTCCCAGATGTTTGTTACTGAGATTTCTCACCACCAAGATTAATACAACTTTAGCAAGGATATCATATCTTCTCAAAGACTTGCTGCTTTTCAGTTGGTATTTGGCTTTAACATTACATATTTCCTGAATAATAAAATTACATCACTTGCAACATTGCAGTTGCTATCAAGTCACGCCAAAGACTGTTTATGGTTCAGATAAGCAGCTTTGTCAGGCTTTTTGCTTTACAACAGAAAGGGAAAGGAGTACAAAAAAATTGTATCCAATTTTAATTGAAGTAATTGTTTGATTTTTGTGCAAAAAATAATTTGGATTAAGTCAACAACTGTCTAAACGCGAGGAGAGAAATCAGAATATTACATGTGTCAACTATAGTAAATATTTAATACATATTGAGTATTTATTACATATAGCAATCCATCAATTGATTGAGCTAGTGGATTTATTCAAGTGAACCAGTGCGGACTCGAAAGGCCGACATGGCCGGTTTCCGCTCTGTAAATGGTTATGGTTAATTAAGTGAAAATATTCATTTTGCAAAAGAATCTACTACTTCCATGGCTCGCAAGTTACAATTAAAAGAATATGTACAATATTTTTCAGAAAAAATTCAAGACTAAATTGTCACCTTAATTGTAGATACTTTCTCTTATATACACATGAAATTATTCTTAAATTTCTTCATACACTCACTGCACGATTACATCAAATGGAAAATTATCTTCATAGTGGAGACAGAAGACTGAAGTGTTCTTTGATTAATTGGGAAAGGATCACAGACCAATTATTACAACTTTACTGATGCAAACCCATTATTGAAACCTATTCTAAGCAAAGGCAAAATTGAATCAACAACAGTTACTTTAATACTCTGATGCCTGAATACTTTGAACTTTTGGCACCCACGTAATTCTTTTTCCATTCTAAGTTTTAATCTGTATTTTCTTTTATTCATCTCATTTCTCTTTGGATTGCACTGCTTTTAAAATGCATTCTTTCCCTCAAACCTCTCCATTTACTAAAACTGACAATAATTTTCATCTCATCATTTCTCTTTGCCTTCCTTCATTCATTCTGTTTAGGTTTAGAGATGTTCATTTTTCATCTTAGTATTTTAATAACAATCATTATATCCTTCATCTGTTATCAAGAAGGATTAACCCTTGGCAGTGAAAGCATCAATGAAGAGTACTGATCCTGCCAGCAGTCAAATAGCTATCATACTCTAAATAGAATCGATAAGCATTTAGCATGGGGCAGCACAGTTAGTGTAGCAATTACTATAACGCCTTTACAGCACCAGTGATGCAATCCCATGCTGCCTGGGGTTTGTACATTCTCTGTGTCTGTGTTTTCCCCAGGAGCTCCAGTTTCCTCCCACCGTTCGAAACACACCAGAGGTTATAGGTTAATTGGGTGGCATGGACTCGTGGGCTGAAATGACCTGTTTAGAAGGAAACTGGAGCACCCAGGGGAAAACCTGCACAGGTCACAGGGACTCCTTACAGACTGTGCCAGATTTTAATCTAGGTTCCTGGCACTGTAATACCGCTGCATTAACTTCTAGACTAACCATGCCATTCAAAATCATCCAAGGGATAAGGGGCTTTTGTTATCTGGATGCACTAATGTAGTTGGGAGTATTCTCCTCAGAACAGAGGTGATCTGTAACAGCATTCAAAATTCAAAAGATAAGAAAATCAGATCAGGAAAAACTGTTCCCACCGGCATGGGGGTCAAGAATCAGGACATTGAATGAAGGCAATTCTGACAAGAATCAAAAATCATGAGGAAACTTGTTTATTTAAATCCTAAAAAAACTGAGGTATAGAGATGGATAAAGTCTGAAATAAGTATTGAATTCTTGGAAAAATGTTCATTTTAATACAATTAACACTTTCAATTAAAGTTATAGGTAAATTTACCCATTTTTTTAAATCTTCATTTATTTTCTTAAATAATGGAATACAATTTATGTATTTTTTTTCAAATTATCTGTACATATACCTAAATATCTAATCCTATCTGTCCACTTAAATTGAATGTATTTTTGACATTGTGAATAATCACCCCGTACTAATTCCATTACCTCACTTTTATCCCAATGTATATCCTGAAACTCTTCCATATTCTATCAACTGTTTATAAAGTCTAGTAGATAATTGTGGAGTTAAACATATGCAAATAAACTAATCTTATGTTCTGTTTGATTAACTACAAACCCTTTCAACTGCTGATCTATACGAATCCTTTGTGCAAGAGGTTCTATAGTCAAAGCAAACAAAGCTGGAGATAAGGGACATCCCTGTCTGTTTGATCTAGTCAAATTAAATGATTGAGATATCTGTCCATTAGTTATTACTTTAGCCTTAGGATTTTATAAAAAGCTTTAATCCAATTTACAAAATTCGATCCAAAACCAAGCTTACTTAAAACCTTAAATAGAAAATTCCATTCTAACCTATCAAAAGCTTTTTCTGTGTCTAATGCTACTGCTACACTTAAATCCTTTTTCTTTTGTGTAAATTAATTATACTTAATAACCTTACTATATTTTCAGAAGTTTGCATATTTTAACAAAACCAGTTTGATCCATATTTATTAATTCAGGAAGATGATCATTAATTCTATTTGCTAATACCTTCGCTATAATTTTATAATTAACATTTAACATTGAAACAGGTCTATATGAATCTAGTTTTAATGGGTCTTGTAGCTGCTGTGTAGAGGGCCGAGCGGGCGGTCAGCGCGGTAATGTGAATCACTACCGTCAGTGCAGTGCACAAACTTACCCAAGGGCTGGCATGCTAATGGTACCAAGTACAGAGGGACGGCATGTTGATCAGCGGGTTCCCCTGCTGAAAGGCATGGATATTAACAAGTCTCAATTTAAACCTACTGGATTTAAATTGGTCCCACCTTGTCCCATGGAGCCCGGGACAGGCAGGGAATAAAAGCCACTTGTAAAGCTTCAATAAACCAGTCTTGAGTTGACTACTCTGGCGAGTGTTTGTAGTTCTTTAATAGCTCTTCTGTAGTAGCCACTACAGTCTCTCTTTTTTTGGAATAGCCCATAATTATCACTGTTGAAAATGTTTCTGGAAGATTATGAGTCTGAAAGCGTGTTCTATTACCTTCATCAATAGAGGAATTATTAAATCTTTAAATTATTTATAAAATTCAACTGGAAATCCATCTTCTCCAGAAGATTTATTATTTTGTAAACAATTAAGTGCTTCATAAACTTCTTGTTCAGTAAAGGGTCTATCCAAATCACCTTTACCTATCTCAGTTAGTCTCAGTAATATTTTCATCTTGTAACAATTCAGATGTATACAATTTTTCATAAAATTCCTTTAAAAATTCATTTATTTTTTGAGGTTTAAATATCACTATTATTATTTTGCTGCATTGCATTAATTTTAGAAGTCTGTTCTGCTTTTACTTATCAAGCTAAAACTTTGTGAAATCCTTCTCCTAGTTCTATTTAGATCGAGCCCACCTCACTGACAAAAGGCAAAAACCCAACACCCAACGCCAACCAACCAATTTTCCCCTGCAGCCGCTGCAACCGTGTCTGCCTGTCCCGCATCGGACTTGTCAGCCACAAACGAGCCTGCAGCTGACGTGGACTTTTACCCCCTCCATAAATCTTCGTCCGCGAAGCCAAGCCAAAGAAAGTCAACATTCTATTATATTGTCATTTCTTGCTAATTAAACATCTATATTTATCAATGATAATTTTTAAATATCTTTTTCCAATAGTGTTGTTTCTTTTTCTAATTTATCTCCATAGTATAGTAATTTATCTGTATAGTTTTTTTTTTAATTTTGGAAGTAAAACTTATGATTTGTCTGTGGCAGTATGCCATTAGACAGGCGAAACGGCCCCGCTTGTCACGCACGCGGCAAGGCAGCCAGCCAAAATGGCGCCATCGGGGGTTTCCTCCCAACCTCGGCACCGGGCTCAGAAACCTGTGCTTGGGGACCCACGTTGACACCCCAGTGACATCAGGCCCCCCCAGCGCGGTTCTCAGCCAGGTCCGGGCTGGGAGAACAAGACCAGCCAGGCAGCCTGCAATAAATCAGATTTTGCTCACAGACTCAACCCACCTGGTTGTGTGATCCTTTCAACTGCTGCCGCTACATGTCTTTGTTAGTAAGCTTTTAGCACATCCCAATAAACAAGTTAGGAAATTTCTTTGGAAAGGGAAAATGGCAAGAAGAAAAATTAACATGGAAATATGAATTAGGAGGATTATAAGTTCCTAATTTTAAGAATTATAATAAAACAGCACAATTAAGATGTCTTATTTCTTTATTTGGGAAAGTTAAATCATCATGGGTGGAAATTGAATTAAATAAGATCAGAGAAACTATACCAGAAGAATTTATTTATACATGGGAACCAAGGTTAATGGTGACTGACAGAGATGCTCCATTACTGAAGCATTTGATTAATGTTTGAAATAAAATCAAATTAGGAACTGATGGAAATCTTTTGTCGTTAAAAACTCCATTGATTAATCCTCTTAATTTGGAATATTTGGAATAAAGGAATTTATAAAATTGTTATGAAAATGGCAGACTGATGTCATTTGATCAATTAAAAACTAAATATGATATTCCACATAATATACTTGTTATTTTCAATTAAGAACTTGTTTAAGAGAGAAACTAGGATCTGATACGGTTTTAAAAGATCCTACAGATTTAGAACAGTTAATTGTTGATGGAATGCTTAAAATTTTTATTTCAAAACCATACATGATGTTACAAGAAAAATCATGAGGAAAATAACTTGAATCTCCACACCCCACCCCCCCCATACACACATCCACAAAATGGTTATGATTCCACTGCAAAAATTAGAAGCAGCAGATTCAGTCGAGAACTTGTAAGTGGCTCTGTCTCCAAGAATTTGTAACAATGGGAAAAGAGCACGAGAGTGAGAAAAGTTGAGGAACATGCATCCTACGTGGCTTCGTCGGAGGTGAGGAAGATCCTCTCCTGGTTGAACCCACACAAAAGCAGCAGGACCAGATAACATACCTGGTCACGTCCAGAATGACTGTGCGGCCCAGCTGATGAAGGATATAATGGACATACATCTTCAACATCCCATTATAGCAATCCACTATCCCGACAAGATTCAAGACAGTCGACATGATCCCAGTGCCCAAGAGAGTGACAGCAGCAGGGCAAAATGTGGCACTTACCTCATGAAGTGCTTGGAGCAACTGGTAATGGAATGCATCAAACTGCAGCTTCCAACAATGTTGGACACATTCCAGATTGCCTACCGACGATGCTGCAGCCTTGACCATCCACTCTTTACTGAACCACCTAGGGAACGATGCCTCATATTCCAGGCTGATGTTCATTGACCAGCTGATCATTCAACACAATCATACCTCAGACTCTGGTGGATAAACCATCCTCATTGGGACTCAACACCTGTCTCTGCAACTGGATTCTAGACCGGTCAGTCCAGGTTGGCAGCAAAACCTCATCCCATCACACTTAGCACTGACACACCTCAGGGCTCTATGCTCAGCCTGCTGGCTCACGACTGCACTGCTAAATTCAGTTCAAATAATCAAGTTGCGGTGATACATCAGTAGTTGATCTCATTGGCGACAATGATGAGTCATCTCAGGGAGGAGTTTGGAAGGCTCGTAAAATGGTGGAAAAACAATCCGAGTCTCAATGTGGACAAGGCAAAAGAGAGGGTTTTGGACTTCAGGAGGATGAAGGTTGACCATTCTCTATTACACATCAATGACTCCATGGACAACCTACCCTGGACCCACAACACTGCCTCATTCCTGAAGTTAAAGAGGACAAACAATGCTACCAGTCCCCATCTTGACAACATTCCACAGGAGCACAATTGAGAGTATCCCGCTTGGCTGCGTGACTGTGTGGTACAGTGATGCAGCCAAACACTGTATGGCAAAGCATTGGACTAGAGGTCAATAATCATCAAAATAACCAAGGAACCATTGGTGACATTTACCAGAATTTTTGCTTAATAGGGCTTAAAGAATTGTAAATACCCTTTCCATCCAGCACACAGTATCATCAAGGATATAGTACAAGAGCATTAAAATCAGAACTGCCAAGCTGAGAAGTAGCTTCTTCCTGCATTGATGAACAGTATCAAGGAACCAAATCATCCCTAAATATTTATATTTATTTTAAATCATCTCCATGTATATATGTTTTTATTATGTACTGCGAAATGTGATTGGGCATCATGGTCCAGTGAATCACTTTCGCCAGGTCATACATGTACAGTCAGATGATAATCAATTGTTCCATACCTATAAGTTTTTGATCATTCATTTAGCCCTCATTAAATTTGACTTTTCCCATTACATCCTTCAGCCAGGCTTACTTACATCACCATGCCTATTCTCTACACTTCAGCATCTGCTCTTATTTCAAAGAAAATCTGCGGCATATTGACCCAGTTCTCCCAATTTACACGAGGAGAAGCACCTGATTGCTATATCCATTTCTTTGCAGAGATCTCGAGCATAACTTGCTAATAACACAATATTCTTCCACAGCACAATCAAAAACAGTGTGAAGCTTGGGCACAAGCCTGCAAAAATTCCCAAAATTCTAACAAATGCCATCTCTGCACAATCTTAATTTGAGAACAATATTATTTTTACATTTTCAGACAATTGAACACCACAAGTCTTGGCTTTTAGGAGATGTAATAACTAAGATTTCTAGATTGAGGAAGCAGGGGTATTGACAAAGTTGCAGATTTTACCACTGCAGGTATTTGCATTCTCATAATAGTAAGGTGCTTTTCTGTTCTAAGCGTACCGTAGTTACCGTATATTTTGGCGTACAAGTCGACCTCCTTTTTCAGCCTTATTTTAAGGGTTTACAGTATATCCAGTGTACAAGTTGTCCCCCATTTTCTGACTGCCTGAAGTGTCCTGTTGACCAACGTACAAGTTGATCTCCAAAGCTCAAGATGGGCCGCTGGCCAGCCTATACATCGACCCCCATAGATCGCGCAGATTGATCTGTTAGGTGTTGGTTGAAGGTGATTGCTGTCATGGAGGTTCCATCAACACAACACAGCATGTGACGAACATGTGAAACTACCTTCAAGTTGAAAGTGATAGAAATGGCCAAAATAAACCAACACACTGAGCTGCTGTGAGAAAATTTGATGTGGATGAAGTTGTTAAGAGATTAAAGAGGAGACTAAGAAAAATACCAAAAAGGCAATGCTCTTTGAGAAAAGAAATCACTCATTGACCAGAGTTGGAAAATCACGTTGCAGAATGGGTAAGTGACTACCTCGTCACCGGAATGAATAAATGTATTCCATTAAAAAAAAATAACATATTGGTTAAGAAATAAGATTGAAATATTCGAACAAGTATAGGAGCCTTACATTAAATACAATAGCGAAAACCTACCGGGGACAAACAGTACCTAAGTTGATGGAAGGAGAAGGAAAGAAAAGAATGGACTCAGTAGAATTTCTGGTGTAATTTTGTTGAATGACAACATTGTCTGACTGGCTTAATGCAACCTAGATTGTATACCTAAAATGGATGAGAGGCGGGGGTGGGGGGGGTGGTTTGGGAGGAAAGGGGGGGGGAGAAAAAGTCACTGTATATGTGTGAAAAAGAAATAGTGTATATCATGGCTAATGTGATTTATGGTGTGAAAAATAAAAAAATTTAAAAAAAAAAAAAGAAGGTAGCCATCACAAATCACCCCCCCCCCCCATCATCCTGGTCATAACCTCTTCTCGCTGCTCCTTCAGCAAGAAATACAGAAGTCTGAAGTCAAGCACTTCCAGGTTCAAGAGCAGCTTTCATCCAAGAGCTAGGAGGCTCTTGAACTCCCCCCTACTTCCCCAACCATAAACTTCTCTAGGACTACAAGATCTGTCTGTACTACTAAAACGTCTTTTTTTTATTGCACAACCTTCAAATTCCTTTGATATTTATCTGCATCTTGGCATATTATGGTAATTCAATGTCTACTGCAACAGTTGGTGCATCTTGCAAACTTGTGTGGTTACAGCAAAAATGAATTTTTGGTACATCTGTAAATGGTACTTGTGTATACATGCTCATTACATCCAAAAAAGACATTTCCTTCCTGACACCCACTGCTTTTAATTTTTCGCTTGCACCAAGCAGCCTCTAAAATCAGTTCTTTTCACACTGTGCTATAATCAATAAGTTTTGAAAGCAGCAATTCCTACAATAATCCTCAAAGATGCTCTTCCTCAGTTGCCTAGTGAAGTATTCTACTGAGTGCTGAAGAGTCTATGGTCATCTGCAAACTCGACAAATATTTGAAATTAGATATTCAAGCGTGTGTTACATAGTTGTAATTCAATCAGAGTTCACTGATGAGGTCAAATTCAGAGTGTACACACAACCATCTAAGAATGTGAGATGAAAGGAGGCTAGATTTCCGGCTTGCAACACCAGAGTAAAAACACAATGCTCGAGAGAATCTCAGCAGGTCAAAGGGTGTACTTTGTGTAGCAAAGATAAAGATATATAACCAATGTTTCAGGCTTGAGACCTTCATCAAGGTATGAACAAAATATGGGCAGGTGCCCAAACAAAACAGTGGGAAGCAATAAGTAGATTAGGAAGAGCACACCAGCAAACAAAAAGAGGAGGGATGGCTCAGCACATGCAGAGGGAAGGAGTTGGAGAGCCGGAGGAAAGAAGTCAGAGGGATGGGGAAAAGAGGGAGAACGGGGAGTAGATTAGCAGAAACCCAAGTCGATTTTCCCAGATGGAAAAATTAGGTCTTGCTCCTCCAATTTACATTAGTCTTGGTACAAAGCCAAGGACAGATAGGTCAGCATAGGAGTGGGGAGCAAAATCAAAATGGTTGCCCACTGGGGTGATCCCAGTCACTGATGCGGACAGATCGAAGGTGCACAGCGAAGCCATTTCCCAGATTGCATCAAGTCTCTCCGAAATACAGAAGTTCACAACAAGAATACTCAATGCAGTAGATGACTCCCGCAAATACACAAGTGTTGCTTTCACTTGGAAGAACTGTTTGGGGCCCCCGAAGAGTGGTCAGGGAGATGGTGTGGGTGCAAGTGTAGCACTACCTGCAGCCGCAGGGGCAGGTGCCAAGGGTGTGATTTGCAGGAAGGGAAGAGTGAACCAGGGAGTCACAGAGGAAGTGATCCCTAAGGAAGGCAGAAAGGGGAAGAAGAGGATGTCTTTGGTGGTGACAGAAATTACAGAGGATAATGTGCTGGATACAGAGGCTAACGGGGTGGTAGGTGAGGACAAACCGATTCCTATTTTTGTTGCGTCTAGGGGCAAAGAGGGCCAGGGCAGATGGGCAGGAAATGGAGGAGATGCGGGTGAAGACTATGTTGATGATGGTAGAGGAGAAGCCACATTTTAGGAAAGAGAGAGGAATTGAGAGAAAGGAGTACAAGGGATTGGATAAGAGGTTGGTAGGTTTGTAAAAAAAATTGTCTGTAGAAAGATAGTCTCCTGAGATTGAGACAGATCAAGGGGAGAGTGTCACTAGAGATAGACCAATTAATTAGAGGCAAAGAGTTATTTTAAATCCAAAAAAACGATGATGACATTTAAAATTTATTTTCATGAACAGTAAATATCAAGTTTCTATGAATAACTCAGAAGTATATAGTTCCTTTAACATAAAGCGATTTCATTTGAATAGGTTTGCAACCTTTCATTCAAGAGGCTCGTACCGAGGGCAAAATGGTATAGAAGTAAAAGTGAAAAATAACAACAGTCCTGTTTCTTCAGAGTTAAGCAAGTAACAGACGTACGAGGCAAAGTCATAGCAGGTGGCTAAGAAGGATCAAAGAAATATGCTAGGACAGTATAAAATTTCATGGAATAAAGAAGTTTATTAGTCACAACACATGTCATTCAGTGCAGGGTAACAGTTTATCTTTTTACATTCATACAGAAAATCTGTGCCAATCATCTAGCCAGTGCTTGTGGGCATTTTCAATCACTTCGTACTGCAGTCAGACAGTCCCACCTGCTTCAAAAGGGCATCAATCATCCTGGTGCCCAAGTGCAAAGTCAGGAACCTCAATGACAATTGCCCAGTAGCACACACATCTACTGTGATGAAACGTTTTGGTGTTGTTCATGGCCTGAATTATCACACTCAAAGATACGGACCCACTGCAATTCGCCCACCGTCACCGCAGATGCCAAATCACTGGCTCTCCACTTAGTACTTGATCACCTGGAGTCCTAGGCAACAGCAACAAACATCTGGCTACTCTTCAACACCAATATTCCCTCAGTATGGTACAAGCACCAAAACCTGGGCCTCTGCATCCCCTCTGTCAATAAGAATTGGAAAGTGTCTTTTTCTCACTGACTATTAACACAGGTCCACCTCAAAGAGGAGTGTTTTGCCCACTGGTCTACACAGTCTACACCCATGACTGTGGCTACGCACTATTCAAATGCCATCTACTAATTTGCCAATAACACCACGGTCGTCAGCAGGACCACAGACAACAATGCGGAACTATACAGGAGGGAGTGAGATCAGCTAATTTGAGAGGTGTCATAACAATCTTTTCAATTAACATGAGCAAAACCAAGGAGCTGACTGTAGCCTTCAGTAAGAAATCAGGAGAACACAAAGCACCCTCAACAAAGAGTAGGCAGTGGAGAGAGAGGATCAAGAACTTCAAATTCCTGGGTGTCAACATCTGAGGCCTCCATGTTGATGCAATCACGAAGAAGGCTCGACATCGATCATTCTTCGTGAGGTGTTTGAAGAGATTTGGTTTGCCACCAATGACTTGAAACTTTCTACAAGTGTATCGTGGAAAGCATTCCGTTCTGGTATGGAGGTGCCAATGCACAGGGAAAAAAACTCGAGTTGTTAACTCAGCCTGCAGCATCACAGGTACCAGGCTTCACTCCATTGAGGACATCAACAAGAGGAGGAGCCTTAAGAAAGCAGCCTCCATCCTCAAGGACCCCCACCAGCACTCATCACATCACTACCCATCAGAAAAAAGATACAGGAGCCTGACAACGAGCAGCCAGCAGTACAAGCTTATTCCCCTTTGCCATCAGATTTCTCAATGGACAATGAACCACAGACACTACCTCACTTCATTTCCTTGCACTATTTATTTTTGAAAAATAATTTATAGCCATGTTTGCACTACAATGCTGCAGCAAAAATGAATTTTGTGTGAATAAATTCTGATTATAAGCTGTGTAAATACACAGTCACCAAAAAGAACTGGAAGGCAGAAAAGCACAATATTACTTGGTTACAAAGAAATTTGGTTAGACAATTAAATTAAAATTGCCTGTATGAAAATATTATTTTACAAAAAAATGCTCTTGTCAATTGTCAACATAGATGACAATTACAGCAACTTAAATAGATGCTTAAAACGGTCATGATTCTTGGGAATGAGTAACTGGCTGATGGGTGGAAAACATTGGGTACCAGCATCAGGGGTCTATAAACAAAATGAAATACAGAGAAGGCATCTGGGAACAAATGTGTAACCATTATTTTTGTTCTTAATTACATAAATGACAGATAAATTTGCTTTGGGAATGAAACTAGAAGGGATATTAAAAATTGTGGGGAGGTGTACTGTCAAATCAAAGTAGTCTGGGGAGATAGATTGTTTTATACATCACAGCATAGGTCAAAGCAAATCACAGAACTAGGATTTACACTGAATTTAAGTTTTTGTGTTCATCTAGCCTACAGGCTTCTAAGAAATGCAATTGTTAAATTAGCCAAATTGGATACGACTTTAATACCATTGAATTCAGAATTATTAATCTAGCATAATTTATAAGAGCAGCCTCTGTGATACAGGAAAGTGGGGTGTTCAACACAACACACATTTATATCTGCAGTAAAAAAAAACTGAAAATAAAAACAAAATTCAGAGAGTCAATTTTATTCCCTATCTCGTATTTTTCAGTAAGGTCTGAATTGTGTAAGGGTGAATTTCCATTATCAAAACAAAAGTTCACCCATAGAGAAGTTACCTCGACACAAAATGTTCTATTGAAACTCCTTCCAGAAGTTGCCTGGATACCAAATATCAACTTATAGATTTTGAAGTGCTATTGATTTTCTATTGTTTAATCACATTTAATTTTTTTTCAAGGACTATACAAGCCAGCACAACTTCAAGGGCCGAAGGGCCTGTACTGTGCTGTATGTTCTAAAGCAGGGGTGTCAAACTCAAATTCACGGAGGGCCAAAATTAACAACTTGGACTAAGTCGAGGGCCGAACTAAATATTTATTGAAAATTTTCAACAACATCTGCATGTTTTCTCTTCTTTCAACATATGTAATGTTAAATTTTTTCTTATTAAAATAAATGTTTAATAATAATTTTGGATAAACTCTTTCATTGTCATTGGCCCATTTCCTTTAGCGTTCTGAAACCGTGCACATGACGAGTCAATGAGGGATGATTAAAGCAGTGGTCTTCAAACTTTTTCTTCCCACCCACAGACCACCTTAAGCAATCCCTTACTAATCACAGAGCACCAATGGCACAGGGACGCGAGTGGAAAGAAAAAGGTTGAGAACTGTTGTATTGTGGTAACTCCACATCTGATTAGGTTAATTGTTAGGCAATTGGTCAGAGAAGGACCCCCCCCCCCCCTACCCCACCCCAAGAAAGGCTTAAATCACAGGAACAAAATAAGCTTCCGTCTCACTGCTCCCAATCTTACACACAGTCCTGATGTGGAATGTGGGGTCGCAGCTCCACATTCACCCGAGTTCAGGTGCTGTCTGTGTGGAGTTTGTACGCTCTCCCCTTGTCTTGGACCAACAGGTCGGTCACCTGACGAAGGCACCCGAACCCCCCGTTGAAACGCCGGCGTTCGGGGCGGTGGAGGAATTGGCTGAGAAGAGCGCGTTGCTCCCACCCCCCTCCCATGGTTGGAGAGGGATTAAACTGTGATCTCACGGCGCCAGGCTCGTCTCCAACAAAAGGAGCGGGAGGCAGGGTCCGCCGCGCACGGAGCGAGGGGGAAGGCATCACCAACGAGACGTTCGGTCCAGCGTCGCCGCTGAAGCGCAGACCCAGCGAGGATGGTCCCCCACTCCAGCCGCGTCTGTGTGTCCGGGAGCCGGGCGGGCTGAGTGCGGCGCTCCGATCCCCAGGATTCGGGACTCTGAGATCCCTCCACACCTCCGGCGTCTTCATTTTCACCTTCAGTGTGCATGCGCTATACTGGCGCGGCAGATCATTTTATGCTCAAGTTTCCAAAATGGAGATCATGCGCTGGTCAATGCATTCACAAAGCAACATTATGAACAATTCTATACATTAACAATGAGATAAAATGCATTTGAAACAAAACTTTTCACAACTAAAGTATTATTAATGGGAAGTCATTATCAAAGACAACAGCCAATGCAGAAGTTTTCAAAGACAAATATGATAACCATATGCTTTTGTAAGGTCCATTACAGTATAACTCGTTCTCTTGTTCCTTCTAGGAAGGTAATGATACCCCAAATATCCGAGAATAACCATATTGCTTGTTATTTAGGCTTATGTAGGTGGGTCAAAATAAAATTGTGTCACTATTCTTTCATGTTCCTGGAACAAGACCATTAGAAATGTTGCAGTGAATGGCAGCTAGACTTCTGCCCAATAAAAATTCCCCTTCTCATCAGTCGCTTACTGTAGAAGTAGGACTGTCAAATCCTTGGAACAGAATCCTGCAGCCTCAGGCTGGAAACAAGAGGGAGATTTGATGAAATAAAGAAGCACCCTTCAAAATTAAACTAGACAAAATTTTTCAGAGGCTTTTTCAATCAATTCCACAGATTTAACTTTTCAAGTTGTTGCTCCAAATATTATTTCAATTATCCAGGCATAAATTAAAGCAGAAACATTTCCAACTTTTTTTGCTTGTTCCAGGTTTTTAGGAAGGCACTTTCGAGATTTAGCAGTGCAGTTATGGCATGACATTTGCTGTTGTTGAATGTGCAAAGCTATGCATCAGAAAAATGGAAACAACCAATGTTTGATCTTGATTTTCATTAGGATAGAATTTTCAATAGCTTTAGGCTACAATTCTAGGGAAGGCCAGGGACACTTTGTTGTTTAAACAAAAGCATGAAAGCATCTGCCCAGGGCCCCAACTGCCCTATTTAATCTTTTTCCTCTTTTAGAAAGACTACTGAGCATGAATGAATGAATGATGAAGACTTGTCACTTTTACATCAATTGAAATTTTATGAGATACAACACTTTGATAAATATAGCCTTTGTCACTTTGCTGGTTAGGTCAAAACCACCAACAGATTTTAGGCAAACCTTTCAAGTTACATTCAAGTCTCAAGAAGACAGCCACACTAAAAAAAAGCCATTATTTCATGCTTGTGTTATCATAGTCGAAGCTTAAAATACATGATCATCATCTGACCTTTTCAAGGAGTCCATCCTATAATCTGAGACGTGCGTAACTATTTGCTTACAGGTTCCACTGAATCCTATTATAATCATTCAGCCACAGGCAAGGAATCTTTTACCCTCCAAAATTGTCCCCCATGTTAGATTGACAAATACTAAATAAGGTAATTCTGTGCAAATATCCTTTTTTGTTTACTGACACAAATCTCACTTATAGACTTCAAGCACATCCTTAATGGAACTTGAAAAAATCTGGAACTAGATCCTTAGGGTTGTTTTTTTTTTGGTTTTATAAGTGCCATACAAGTTTGGCACAAGTCCTGAAAGATTTCCTCTCTATCAAAAGAGAGCTGAGCAATTGCAGAATATGAGGAAGGGATAGAATAAATAGTAAAAAGACAATGACCATATCCATATCAAATGACAGACAAGATCCTGTGGGCAGATTTTAAGTTTAAAAAAAGACAGACTTAAAAGGTGGTAAATTTTGGATTTCTCTATTGCCCACAATGTGGAAATGGAATAGTGCAGATGAATGAATAGCTAAAAATATAGTGAAGAATTAAGCTTTCAAACCAGTTCTAGAGAAGGTGGGATGTATAGACTGGATAGATTTTAGCTACATCGCTGGGAAAGATTTAAGCTTATTTTGCAAGAGGCAATGAATCTTGGCTAAAATAAGAGCTGAACTGGGGAATGGAAAGTAGAAAATTAATGAATTTCGAAAAGGTAAAGAGGTTGGGAAATAACCTGCTTATATTTAATGGTATACTGTGTACACAATTATATCTTTCTATGCATCTTTCCTTGACCTCAACTCAGTGAGCAAGGACATTTATATGTGCAGGGAAGAAAAATTCAATCTGGCAAAAGTTAAAGAGGAACACCAAGTTATAGGTAATACAACGTTATTGTTTTTCTAGATACAATATGGGGTCTAAAATTAGGTGCTAACAATATTCAAACTTTCACATATAATCAAAGGGATCCAAAACTGGACAGATGATTATTATGACCAAGGTGAGAGCATTTTAGTAAAAGATACCAACTTGGTTTGAATTAAGAGCGTGAGTGGTGTTGAGTCCTGAGGACCCCAAAACACAGCAGCAATAGAAATTCACTACGACAAATGGTTACTTAAACAAAATTTGCTGTTAATCATCTTTAAACATGAAAACGGAATCACACTTTAACTTATCTCTGTTAACTTAACCCCCTTCTAATTCCAAGTGCACATGTATATAATGTGCATACAAGTTCAGAAAAGTTCTTTAATGCACAGTTCAATCTCACTTCTCACTCTTCCAAGTTCACTGATAGCAGGCAATTCTTATACTGTGCACAAAATTTAACATTTATGAATTCCACCAGGCTTTGGTGCTTGAAAGTTAAATGGTTACCGCTCAAGAAGGTTCGTCAGTTTTCAGAGAGATTTGATACTCGTTGGACACCCACAACTGATTCCTTCCGATCAGCCACGTCAGTGTCTTGCCGAAGAAACTTGCCCCATCAGGGTTTTCCAGATGATAACCTCTTTCTTTCAGGTCACCACAGAGTTACTTTGTTTCCCTTATTTTAAGTGAAACATTATGCAGCCAGCCATCTCCTCTTGTAGGACCACAAGGCTTTGACCAGGCTGAACTAACAACTCACAAATGGGGTTTATCCACAAGCTTGCCAGCTTGTCATGTTCCAGTCCCAGCTGCTGCACTGTACAAATTCTCCTCCTACCCCCCCCACCCCCCAACTCAGAGAAACCACATGATCCTCTTAGAACAGCCAAATGTACTCAGACTGACTGCAGCTCTGGACCTAATCTTCCGAGTTGTTCATCTGTTGCTTTCCAAAACAATAATCTATTACTCCACAGCATGTCCAATTTTCACCTACTTGTGGAGTCCTCATGGGTTCAACGTTTTTGCAATGGCACTCGGAGCCTGAACTGTCTGGCTTGAGCAGAGCTCAGGCATTTTAAATGAGATCATTTTTGAAGTGTTTTTATGTGACCAACAATTTTAAAAAACCTGCCACAATTCATCTCCTTTAAAACATCTCGGTTATATGGTTAATATAAAATATAACAATCTGTCACACTGGAAAGGACAAAGACAACATGGAACTAAAGGCTTTAATATTGGGCAAGGATAATTTGACAAAATAGAAATAATTTAGCAAAAATTATTAGAAAATAGCTACTAAAAGGCAAATTATGCCTCGAGCAATAAAATCACTTAAGGATATTGTAGAAACATTTACTTGAATTTTTTCAAAGAAAATGTTACATTGCCAAATCTAGAGCCATACAAGGCAAAACTAAACAAGAGTGCAAAGGGAAAAAGGAACAATTCTCAGATACATAGTGGCCAATATACAAGAGACCCTAGGGAAAAAAAACTATACCTAGGAAACAAGCTAAAAAGAAATGAGGAAGCCAAGAGTGTATGTGAAACTATTGGACTAAAGCACATTCCAAGTTGTTGCATTAAAAAAAGAAACCAAGAGGAAGGTCATTCAGGGACTAATAAAACTGAAGTACAATCCACCCCCCCCCCCCCTTGCCCCCAGGAAGGTTTGCTTCCTGAAAGAAAACTTAGGGTTACGATAAACAACGTCAAGCTGAACACAAAGATAATTTCAGATTTTCTGCATCATGTCATAAGTTGGAGAAAAATTAAATTGACTTTTATTGAATGTAGCATATTTAGTCACATACATGCACTTGCTGAGGTTGTTTATCATTAATAATGAAGGATAATAAAATGATAATCGCAATCAACAGCAAGCTACTTCAGTTGTGTGTATAAATCAAAGATCAACTTAATCCAATTAATTTCCTCCAGTTTGAGGAAGAATTGATTTAATACAGAGCCATCTTTGCCAATGGTAGGAGATCCAAAGTATTATCAATGACAGAAAGTACGGAAGTATTTACCAGACTGGAAAACCAATGTAATACATTTTTTTGCAAGCTGCCTTCACAAACATTTCCCAGCTTAAATACAGATTTTAATTATGGTAGGAGTTTGGTACATATCTGATTAGTCAAAAAAAAAGCAAACAATTTGAATTATAAAAATGCTGCCCTTTAAAGTCTGATTTACCAAAGTAATTAAGACTTCAAGCTATATAGGGCTTTCAAAATAATTTCTACATGTTGCCAACTGTATCTCCCATCCCAATGACAGCAACCTGAACATTCAGATAAAAAAAATCTATTACACTGCTCCAGTAAGAATTCAAGGATTATCTAAATACCACCCAGTTTATTAGACTTTGTGTTGGGAAAAAAAGCAACCACAAAAAAAAGTACAGAAATTAAAAACACCATTCATTAGCTCCCAAGCATCATTTTGAAGACACATGAATCATAATCTGGAGTTATTTTGCTGAGTGAAATGACATATCCTGGCAAATACCTTTTGCTGATTTTCATGAAGTGTTTGCGCATCTTTATATTGGCCCTTTTCTCCCTCCTCCACCCAGTCTTCCTTTCTGCTCACCTGCACCAGCATTTCCTCTAACTCTCACTCTTCCTATATGCACCTTCTCCTGAAACGCCATTAAGATTTTTGTGGACAACTCATTGCTCAAATCCTTTAACTTTCAGGGCTAATCTTCAGACCACCAATATGATCATCACCAACAATCCAGCAGGGGGAGGCTATGAAGGTTCAAAATTTGCATAACCTATTCAATATACATCATGAAGGAAATTGGAAACAAGTCAAAATAAATGGAGGAGCGAGATGGGAAGGAGTGAAAAATGCAGCCATAATGGAAGAAGCCCTGAGTGTTACAATAAAGCTAGAACGTCGAGACAAAACTGTGCCAGAGGCAGATTTCCCTTCATAAAAATCACAACATCAAACAATGGGAGCAATATATATCCATGCCAGTTCAATAAAGGCCACCCAATTTTCGCTCAAATAAATTCTCCAAGAGTGTAAAATGCTAACATTATCAATGGAGTCCTTATTACCGAAATACATTACTTATTACTATTGTACTGCTTGTGGGAGTTTACTGTGCCTTTTTTTTTTTTTTTTTTTTTTTTGCAGTTTTTGCTGCATCAAGTACAACATGAAACATTTTGGGCAATTCTGAAGAAATCTTATACAAGATGTACTGCATCATGCAACAAAAGAATGAGAAGTTTAAAGATAATGTCACCTCCTAAAACAGACAATATCGCTTTGGATGCTATTGGAGCACATCGCTCATCAGGGAAAGGAAAGGCACCAGTAATGAAGATCAGGGCAACAGGGGTGCTTCTGCTAAACAGCCGAGCAAGAAAAATAAGTGAGAACAATAGTAGGTGATAGTGGGGTAAAGGCATTGAAAGAAGCTTCTGTGACAACAGGACTACAAGTTGGTGTATGCCCCCCAGGTGCAAGGGTCAGGGATATCCCAGAGTTACTGCAGGACGTTCTGAAAGGGGAGGCAGCCAGCCTGCATGTAAATACCAACAATAGAGCAAAAAAAGTAGGACGAGAGATCCTCCAGGCAGTCTTGCTCAAATATACAGATCATTTTGCAATGAGGCAGTACAGGTCCTTGAAAAGACTGTATCTGGATTTGAGAGCAGTTTTTTTAATCTCATCTTTGGAAGAAGGATTTGCTATGGAGGTAATGCAGTGAAGGTGTGGCATACTTAGCCTAGGATGGCAACACTGACACACAAGGAGATGGGGTTGTAGAGAGAAATTTCATAGCAATGTAAAAATTTTAGTAAGGTTAGACAAATGAGGTATAGAAAAAATGTCTCCATAGCTAGACAATCCAGAATCAGTGACAGAGCTTCAGCACAGATGGTAGACAGATCATTTAGAACCAAAATAAAAAATTCAGAGGAAGGTAAATCTGGAATTTTTCACCAAACATCAGGTATATTCAAGAATAATGTATATTATTGCCAAAAAGATCGAACAATTAAGGATAGAAAACAGGATCAACGTGGATATTCAGCCATGATCACAATTGAATGGTGGAATTACCGTATATTTTGACGTACAAGATAACCCTCAAAAAGCACTTAAAAACAAAAAAAAAGTCATGGGTTGTCTTTATATGCCAGATACAAAAATGAGACTTTAAATTCAACTAAAAAAACTGCTCAATATCGATTCGGCGAATAAGATGACCCTTGAAGCACCTCCCCACTGCCAGACTCTGCCATAACCCACACAGATATTTTACAATTGTAGAGCCCCAAGTCCCCACTCCCGTACGGGAGCCTGAAGTCCCCGCTCCTTCCCGGGAACCAGTGCACCCCCCCCCCCCACCACCCGACAAGTAGCCATAGTTCCAGCACCAAGCACACTTAGGCAGTAAGGCGACTTCTTCGAGGCAGACGTGACAGCACTGCACCCGATGTTGAAAATGGAATTGCCAACTCCGGCTGCAACCAATGCTGAAGACTTGGACCCAGCTCCGTTTGGCATCTTCCGAGCCAGAAGCAAAGTTTTTTTTCTTTTTTTTTTAAACTTGCTTAATTTACAGATTTGTTACTTGGCAATTGAGGTGGTGTAACAAAGTTTGGGTTGTTGATGGGAGGCCCGGACACTGTTCCTTGGCAGATCATCTTATATGCCTGATACATGATAAAACCATGAAATTCAGGTTGAAAATGGGGTCACGTCTCACCTGAAGATTGTCTTGGACACTGAAATATACAATAACTATCTTCATTTCCAACAATTCTATATAATCAATGGCATTCAAGGCACAGTTATTCCAGTGCCAGTGACCCAGGTTCAATCCTGCACTGTCTGAAAGGAATTTGGGCTTCCTGCACATGTCTGCATGGCTTTTTTCCTGTGTGGTCCAGTTTCCTTTCCACCCTTCAAAATGTACGGGGATTGAAGGTTAATTGGGTGTGATTGGGCAGCATGAGCTCGTGGGCCAGAAGGGCAAGTCACTGTGCTGTATGTCTAAATTTTAAAAATTTAAGAGTTGTAAACTGGCACATCCCAGTTACAATAAAGGATCTTATAATAAAAATCAAATTCTGCACGTGTCAGAAATCTAGAACTTAAAAAATGCACATTTTTAATCTTTTCCGAGTTTCCACAACAGATAATTAAAAATTCCTCCTGGCCTGCAGGAAAAAGAATCTCAGGGATGTATGTGTTGGCATGTATGTATTTAGTCGGAAAATAAATTTAAACTTTGAACTCAGCAGTTCAGGCAACATCCCTGGAAAAAAAAATGGGTAAAATTTCAAATTAGTATATCCTTTATCATATATAAAGGACCTTGGACACGTGTGCACAGTATACACCAAAAAGACATTTGTTGGATAATATAGGTTCAGACATGTGGGATACTGTGCACTGCTGTTTTCCATTTCAGCAGAAAATACAAATGACTAGCGATGGCTACTCTGCTTACTGAATAACTCCACAACCAAATGGGTTGAGTTCAGTGAGCAAAACTGATTTATTGAGGTCTGCCTGGCTGTTCTTATTCTCCCAGCCCGGACCTGGCTGAGAACTTCTTGAGCCCGAAAGGCATTCGTAGAAATTCGAACAGGCTGAAGGGGGTGATAATGGCCGTTTTGAGGATGTCCTCAGGGTGCACCGGGATTTGATGATATCCGCGCACCAGGTCGACCTTGGAGAACACCCTTGTGCCATGCAGGTTGGCCGTAAAGTCCTGAATGTGAGGGATCAGGTAACGGTCAGGTATTGTCACATCGTTAAGCCTTTCGGGTCCAAGTGGAGCGGCGAGGCCCAAGGACTGTCAGAGTGTCGAATGATGCGAGAACTCCTCTTTCGCTATCTGGAGCTTATCCGGCGGGAGACGGCGTGCCTTGGCATGGACTGCTGGGCCTTGGGTGGAGATATGATGAAACACCCCGTGGTGTGGTGAGGCAGCAGAGAACTTCAGCTTGAGGAGGGATGGGAACTCGTCCATAGGTGCGCTGACCTTGGCCATCAGCAGCTGCTTTGTGCAGGAGGCATTGAGACGAATGGATTTGAAGGTACGGGCATTGACAAGTCGCCTACCTCGGGGGTCGACCAGGAGCCCGTGGGCGAGGAGGAAGTAGACATCCAGGATGGAGGTTCAGAGAGTCAAAACTGTGAACCTCCATGAGAACTTCCACTGGCCGATCTGGAAGTGGACAGTCATGGTACCATACGTTCGGATCTCCGTCGAGTTGCTGCACGGAGTGGAGGCCCTAGAGAACGGGTCCAGGACTCAATGGTTGTGGCCGGGATGACGCTGATCTGGGCTCCGGTGTCAACGAGGAAGCGTCAGCCACTGATTGCATCTCAAGGTAGAGAAGGCTGTGTTCTTGGCCAGCCGCCGCAGTCATTTCCCTGGAACGAGCAGGGCTGACGGCACTTCCGAGCCTTGGCTCCCCAGCGCTGGTGGAAGAAGCAGAGGCCTGAAGTAGATGGCTTGCTTCTGGCTATGCTCTTTGCGGCCCCTGCAGGGGCCAAGTGATCCTCCGCAGTGCTATAGTAAGGCTTGGCTTGTCATGCCTGGGGTTCATAAGCAGTTGGACTGCTGAGCCCTCTGGGAATCCTTCAAGCCATAGCTCCTGAGCTTTTTAAGCGACCTTCCTGGGATCGTCAAAGCTCTCCTGGGACAGTAACGGCTGGATATCTTCGGGCATATGGTCACAAGGAAGATGCGCTCGAAGAGTAAGTAGGTGGTGTGATCACCCATGAGCACGAGCATCTCATCCATCAACACGATCAGAGTTCTGTCTCCCATCCGAGCGACACGCTGGCGCCTGGAGAGGCCGAGGGAGCCAGTGAGCACCCGCTTGATGGTCCCGTACTTGTCTTCCGCGGGGGGGTACTGGATGAGGTGCAGCACGCGTTTGGCGGTGGCCTAGTCCAGGGCAGCAACCACATGATAAAACTTGGTCGTATCTGATGAAATCTGGCGGAGGTGAAACTGAGCCTCTGCATGATTGAACCAGGTCTCAGGCTCCTGTACCCAGAAGTCAGGAAGCTTGATGGCTATAGCGTTGATCGAGGAGTCGCTCATATCGGGTTCAAAGGCGTTTGAACCTGTCGGGGTCACCAATGGAGCAACAGCTACTCTGCTTACTGAATAACTCCACAACCCAACGGGTTGTGTTCAGTGAGCAAAACTGATTTATTGAGGTCTGCCTGGCTGTTCTTATTCTCCCAGCCCAGACCTGGCTGAAAACCGCGCTGTGTGTCTGGACGTCATCAGAGCGTCACGTGACCCGCAAAATCCGGGCTTCTAAGCCTGGTGCAGAGGTCAGAAAGAAACCCCCGACGGTGCCATTTTGGTCGGCTGCCCCGCCACGTGCGTGACATGCATGGCCGGTTCGCCTGCGTAATGGCGTGCTGCCACATGACCTTGTTTGACATCTTTTCCAGGATGGCATCTCAAACTGTACTTTCAATTCTGCACTGTTATACTAAAGATTTTTGTGAACTAAATTGTAACTCTGTTAAGTCACTTAGTTCTAAAAAAATTGAAGCAGACAGTAAATTTAATTAAAACAAAGGAAGATTTAAATACTGAGGTGTAATGTTCAAAAATATAAAAAGCCATTACATTTCAATTTGTATCTTGGCCTCCTTGTGTCTGTCATAACATTTCTCATTTTTTCCAAAAAACATTTTAAAAATTGTTTATTCACTTTTTTGGTTTGCTGGCTGAATTATTTAATCTGATCAGTTGATCTGCCAGATTGATGATATTGTTATTTCACATCACAGATGCCCTACAGATGATGCCAGAATGAACATCAAGATGGTATAAGGAAAAGTCTATGAGAGAGTTAATGGCACAAATCTTCTACCAGGATCTTTGACAGACCTGTTAGCAAATATACCATAACTATGCATTTTCCAAGCTGAGGCTGCATTGCAGCTTTCTGCTTGGAGAAGTAGCCTGGTAGCTTTGTGCTGCGCTATTGATCTCCTCAAAGTCCAATGGAGCAGTATAAACTTCTGCACATTTCAAAATCTCAGGCTAACACACAATTCTGCACTAAATGCACTGCACATTTATCAGTAGTCAGTCCAGCAGACCCATTTTAAACGAATATAGAAATCAGGTTGCAGGAGAAAGACAAGTAGAGCTTATAATTGGATTTTAGTTGATGTTTTTAGCTGTTTTGTCTGAACATTTTAACTTCAAAATACAATAACAAAGTAGCAATATTTAATTGGACACACTAGGTGACAGACTCCCATCAGAATATGACATCTCAACTGTGCTAAAAAAAATTGCAAGGTGCAGATGACCAGAGCTCCTAACCAGGTTCTACATTGAAAATTTCATACTTTTACAAGCATCCTTAATAAATTTATTTTGTTTGCAAATAAATGCCACTAACTGGTAAATTCCATGGTGCAGGAATACACTGAAACTGATTACAGCCAAGGCTTTATTGGGATTCACTACAGTCTGGTGTCCTACTGCCAATAGACACCAAAGGACTAGTCCTGTTTTCAAGATTCCATTATTATCATGTAATAGTAGAAAATATGTCATATTACACAAAATTGCTTTCTGCCTGACATATGGACAAAGCCGCCATTTGTATCACCCTACAGTACAAGAGGAAGCAACAAAAAGAGAGAGTCCCTTCAGAGTCACTGGATTCACCTCCAGCATCACAAACTCCTTTTCAGTTCATTAGTAATCTGAGCTCCAGATCCCAAACTCCAACAAGACCAGAAAACGTCCAGGGCCTGAGGTCCTTCAGGAGCCCTTCTTGCCCTCAGCGCCCTCTCAATTCCCAGATCAGATACCTGGTTCCCATGAGCCAGTCTTCAGTGGTATCTCACGTAGTAATTAATGGTTGAATTGATCTGAAGAGATTACGCAAAAAGTAGAGGGAAGTACCAATCGTGAATATGATTCTAAAATACATCCACTCTCCTTTAAAAAGAACACTTTATCCTAAAATTTATTTTCAATAGATGCAAATCATCTTGCAGCACTGTGTCACTGCCTGCTGCAATGAAAGAAATGAGTGGGCGTCTATTGCAGGTGTTCAGAATCCCTTGCTTTTGAATCACCATTCCAGATCTCTACACTCAATGACGTGTGGCACATTGCCAAATTTTGAATTTTATCAATGCATTCAGCCCCAAAATTCCTATTCTAAAGATAATCCATGTTAAAAAATTATCCTCAAAATCTAGCACTTCATTATATTCTTTATTGGTGTCAAATAGTAGAAAGATTTTACATAACTAAGCTATTTTTTTTTTGACCCAAAAGATTCCTGCCAGTCACAACAATTTGTTCTCAGCTTTCTCCACTGCATCAACTTATTTTATACTTTCCTCCATATCCGTTCAAAGTTAAAATTTATTGTCAGAGCAGATAAATGGCATCACATACAACAGATTCTTTTTCCTGCAGGCCGCACAAAGTTTCTACTTTCTTATTAAAAAAACATACATACAAAAGAGAAAATGTAAAGAAAGAAATCTAAACAAATTGTGCAATAGAAAAAAATATTCAGTCATAAATAATGTGCAAAGTACAAGTCTTTAAATAAGTCAGTGTTTTGGAGTGTGATGGTGGAGTTGTAGCAATTATTCCTGATCCTGGTGGTTGGCACATCTTGTGGCACCTATACCTCATTCCTGATGGCAATGAGAACAGAATGCCCTGGAAAATGCAGATCCTTTGATTGCTGCTCCCAGATGGCAGCATTTCATGGGGTGGGCGTGGCAAGATGGTGTGGAAGAAAGATGTGTATTCCACCTTTCCCCAATTGGATTACTAAATACCTGGTTTTAAGAAAAAGCATAAAAGTGGTTAAAAATAATATTTACAATTGTTTAAATAATGGCATATTATTGAGGCCTATCTGCATAGCTGAATCCATGGAATCATCGTTGGGAGTCTCCAAGCCTCAGAGGACTCCAGCCCAATCGAGTTTGACCTCGGCTCCAATCCTGCCTCTGCAAGATGGCGTTTGACACCTGGGTGAGCTCGGCCACTGCCGACCCGCGTTCACGTGAAGCCGTGCGTGCAGGTGGCACAGACGACAAGGGGACCCGTGAACCCGCTGGCTGGCCCGGGGACACGCAGTGTAGCGTCGGAGGACGCTCCTGCACGTCCAGCGGCTTTGCCTGGCTTGCGTGGGGCATCCTGGGTCCTAGAATTGCTGGACAAAGTATGGGCTGTGGGGGAGCCCGAACGCTGATGTCCCCAAGGGGTCGGGGTGCCGGCGTCAGGTGTCCAGACCCGCAGACGTTCAGCTAAAGGATCTACTATGACTGAGGAAGAAGAGGAACTTAACTGATTGGAATTTGTCCAGGAGGAGGAGCCTGTAGTTAAAGGAGGTAGACCTCAAAAAGAGAAAGTAGAATCTAGAATGGATTCAGTGTTTACTGTTTTGGAAGGGATTGCTTGTCAAATGAACAATATGTCAAAACAAATAACTCAGGTGAATCAAGGATTTATGGAGATGAAAATAAAAATGAATACCCTGTGTGATGAAATGTCAACTATGAAACAGGAAATGACTGTAGTTAAGAGTGATATTAATAGATGCATAAAATCAGTCGAAACTGTGCAAGATAATTTTAAAATTGAAAGAGCCTTTTCTGAATGTCAAAATCAGGTGGAGCATTACAGAGAAAAAATGGAAGGTTCTTTTGTAGATTGGGGGATTCAAGAAAAAGACTTATTGAAGAATATTGATTTGTTGGAAAATCAAAGCCGAAGGAATAATGTGAAAATAGTTGGTCTTCCAGAGGACATTGAAGTTCCGATCCTATAAAAAAAATTTAAGCATTGGATCCCAGAGGTGCTGGGTAAAGAGCTTTTTCCTGAAGGCTTAGAACTGGATAGGGCTCACAGAGCTGAGAAGAAAACCACTTCCAGGACAAACACCGAGAGCAGTCTTGGTTCATTGTTTAAAATACCAAGATAGGGAAATGATTTTACGTATGGCAGTACAGAAAGCACGGCAAAATCAGTCTCCATTAATGGTTCAAAATAACAGTGTGTTCTTTTATGCCGATTTGAGCCAAGAGGTTATTAGAAGACGATGAGAATTTGATACGGCCAAAGATGTTTTGTGGCGAAAAGGCTACAAGTTTGCTTTTCGTTATCCTGCAATTTTGAAGATTTTTAATGGAAATTTTCAATCTCAATTCTTTGAGAATGATCATGATGCTTTGGTTTTTGCTAATTCTTTGCCGGAATTGCGAAGAAATGGGCATTCTCCTCCGTTGTCTCCTAAGAGGAGGTTAAATGGAAATGGACATGGGAATGGAAAGGAAGAAGAGTTGACACAAAGTCTTCTTGATGTTGAAGATCTGGAGCAGTCGTTGGGCTTGGAATCATTGGGCTGAATATATGGACTATATTTTATTGAATTTGATTAAATAATAAATATGTATCTGGCTGGGGGTGGGGGGGGGGGATGACACTGAAAACTTTGATAGTCATCTGCCGCTAGTGGGTTTACCACACCCAGATTTTTAGGGTATTACTACCTTTGGGTGGTTTTTTTTGTATTTTTGTTTTTTTTTGGAAGATTTATAGAGGGGAGCATTACTTTATAGCGTGTAAATATACTAGTAGTTAAAAAAAATTCTAAATTGAATTTTGCAACTTTTAATATTCAGGGATTAAATAATCCAATTAAGAGAAAGAGAATATTGGCATATATAAAAAAATGAAAATTGATATTTCATTTTTTTCAAGAAACATATTTGACTGCAAAAGAACATTTGAAATTGAAAAGAGATTGGGTTGGTCATGCTTTTTCTTCTTTTAATTCTAAGGCAAGAGGAGTAGCGATTTTGATTCATAAAAATTTACCATTTGGATTGGAATCGTCCGAGGGGTATGCTGGCAGAGTATTAAGAGTGAACTGTAAAATTTTTGCTGAATCTTGGGACTTTGCTGAATCTTTATGCCCCTAATATAGATGATGAGTGGCTTATTTCAGAAGCTTTTCTATTGTTAACTCAAGCTAATGAAAATGTCTTAGTTGGTGGTGATTTTGATTGTGTTTTGGACCCTTTATTGGGCAGAAATCCAAAAAGTATCAGGAAATCAAAGATGGCAACACAAATTAATGCATTAATGAAAGATTTAAATTTGGTAGATATTTGGAGAAAAGTTAATCCTACAGAGAAATATTTTTCTTTTTATTCTTCACGACATGATTCATTTTCTAGAACTGATTTAGTTTTGGCATCAGCACATTTACAAGGTAGATTATTAAGAGCTGAATATAAAAGTAGAGTTATATCAGATCATTCATTATTATTTTTTTCTTGTGAAAGTTCGGAGGTAGTATATCTGTCATTTAGATGGAGGTTTAACCCATGTTATTGAAAAAAAAGTTTGTTACTTTTGTTAAAGAGCATATCTCTTTATTTTTGACCGAGAATGTTAATTCTGTGGATAGTCATTTTGTAATATGGGATGCTTTAAAAGCTTATTTGAGGGGGCAGATTATTAGTTAATCTACGAAGTTAAGAAACAATATATGGCAGAAAGTTTAGAGTTAGAAAATAAGATTGCTGAGTTAGAGAAGGATTTTCAGAAAGGTGTAACAGAAGATAAAAAAGTCGCATTAGCGAGGTTGAAATTACGTTATAATACTTTACAAACTTATCAGTTTGAGTGCTTAATTAATCGATCTAAACAACGTTATTATGAGTTGGGAGAAAGAGCTCATAAGGTACTTGCTTGGCAATTGAAAGCTGAACAGACATCTCGGACTATTAATGCTGTTGAGAAGAATTCAAAAGTTACTTATAAACCTCAGGAAATTAATGACCAGTTTTATTCATTTTATCTAAAATTATATACTTCTGAGGGGAAACAGGATAATGGACTCTTACTTATCTAAATTAAAGTTACTGGTCCTAGATGAGAATGATGTTCAGGAATTGAAATCTCCATTTACAGATTTTGAAATTAAGGAAGCTATTCAGGAAATGCCTACATTTCGAGAAGTGTTCAATCAAGTTCTGAAGATCAGAAGTTACCAGAATCATGTTCAAGTGCTTTAATAACTGTCATTCCAAAAAAAGATAGAGCTCCATTAAAAGTGTCTTCATATAGACCTATTTCTTTATTAAATGTAGATTATAAAATTATAGCGAAAGTATTAGCTAATAGACTTGGTAAAAATTTACCCAAATTGGTACATATTGATCAAACAGGTTTTATTTAGAAATGCATCAGATAATATACTTCGATTAATTACTTTGGTCAACGCATATCGAAATTATGGTTGCATTAGATACAGAAAAAGCTTTTGATAGGGTTAAGGTTGAGTGGGATGTTTTATTTTAAGTGTTAGAGAAATTTAAATTCGGCCCTTTTTTTATTGGTTGGGTTAAGGCTTTATATACAAACCCGATTGCTAGGGTGGTGACAAATGGACAGATTTCTATACCATTTAAATTGACTCGTTCAACTCGGTAGGGCTGCCCATCGTCTCCAGCCTTATTTCCATTGGTTATTGAACTGTTAGCTCAGCCTATTAGACAAAATAAAGAAATTAGAGTGATGAGGGTTAAGAATGAAGAATATAACATTAACTTATTTGCGGACAATGTGTTGGTATACGTGACGTAACCAGAACGGTTGTTGAAACAATTGCAAGAGTGTTTGCTGAAACTTGGAGAATTATCAGGATATAAAGTTAATTGGAATAAATGTGAAATTTTACTAGTTGGAGTGGGAGATTATTCTGAATTTAAAACTATTACAAAATTAAGGTGGACAAGTAAAATTAAATATTTAGGTGTGTTTATGGATACTAATTATCAATCATTATTTCAATTAAATTATGTACCTATATTAAGACGGATTAAAGGAGATTTGATTAAGTGGAAAAATCTTCCATCAACTTTCATTGGTCGGGTTAATTGTAATAAAATTAATATTTTTCCTCGAATTCAATATTTATTTCAATCAATATACCTTGTTTACTTTCTAAGGGTTTTTTTCAAGATTTGAATAAAACAATGCGAGAGTTTTTATGGAAAGGTAAATTAGCTCGAGTGGCATTGCATAGACTTGCATGGAAGTATGCTTTGGGCGGACTACAATTACCACATTTTCAAAATTATTATGAAGCGGCCCAGTTGAAGTTTGTTAGTAGATTGATGGATTTAGACCAGCCTCCTAGCTGGGCTAAAGTGGAGATGGCGTGTATTTCTAGGGTTGAGATACATGAATTTATATTTCATTGGAATTTGATTTTGTTACAGCAATATGATATGCCGATATTAAAACACTTGTAAAAGATATGGATTTTTTAAAAACGGTGTTAGAGTTGAAAGATAAATTATCAATTTTAACTCCATTGTATAATAATCAGCTTATTTCTTTTTCAATGTTTAATAATCATTTAAAGATTTGGGATTCGAAAGGTATAAAGATAAGATTGTTTTGTAGAGGGGCAATTTCTTTTAATCAATTGAGAGAAAGATTTGATATACCTGTAAATTCTTTGTTTGTACAAGATAGTATGGATAAGACAGATTGGGAGAAATCTAAACTTAAATGGGAGAGTGATTTAGTATTTATTTTTACCGAAGATGATTAGGCGAATATGTGTCAGGACAATGTAATTAAATTGACTAATGCAAGATATGGAATGGTTAATTATAATTTTTTTACATCAATTATATTTGACCCCGTAAGCGCTAAAAAAATGTGTTTAGTAATTCAGATTCTTGTTTTAAATATGGCTCATGTATTGGAATTTTTCTACATGCCATTTGGACTTGTGTTAAAGTTCAATTATTTTGGCAAGGAATTAAAGTAGTTTTGGAAAAATTATATAATTTTATATTACTGTTAGATCCAACGATTTTTTTGTTGGGAAATTTGTATTCTTTAAGGGGAATGGGATTGGACAAAATTCAAATTGCTTTTGTACGTTTGGTGTTATCAGCAGTGCATAATAAATGTGTTGCTAGTACTGGGAAAGATGATACTGAGATTAATATATCACGTTGGCACAATGAATTAAAAGTATATATTGTCATGGAAAAAATTACTTATAATTCACATGATAATTATTCTTCTTTTCTTAGTAAGTGGTCTCCATATTTGAAATATATGCATTTAGATATACTTTGAAATGTTATTAACATTTATGTTCTTTTTATTTATATATATATATATATATATATATATATACACACACACAGACACATAATATAATTTTTTTTGCTCCCCTTAAGGCTGTAGGGGTGGGAGGGTGTTCATGTAAAACTTTTTTTTTAATTATTTCTATACTGTATGTTATGTTTTTTTTACTATCTTTCAAATAAAGTTTGAAAAAAAAAGATGGCAGCATTTCATGTTGATTTTTCATGAAGAGCTTTCCCTGTGATACACTGGGCTGTGCCCACTTGAGATATTGGTGCCGCCATAGTAGGCTGTGATACAGGCAATCAGCATACTTTCCAGTGCACATTTGCAGATGTTTTTTCAAGACTTCTAACGTCAAACCAAACCACTGCAAACTCCTGAGGAAATTAAGGCAGTGACATGCTTTCTTCACGATGACATTAGTATGTTGGGTCAAAGAAAGGACCTGAGATAGTAGCCCTTTTCACATTGGCTAACCGGTAAATTAGCAACTCAATGAACCAGTTCAAAATAGTGTTTTTTCTGTTCACAATGGACCAATGTTAACCAGTTCTCTGTGCCCTTTCACTCTCACCACCTGGCATCCCAGGGCAAAGGTGTGCCTATCCTCCAGCAGTAACATTCTGCATTCCAACTGTCCCTTTCCCACTGGGCTAACCGATACAGTGTGAATGGTACTAGTGACTCCTAAATTCCTAAAAGTATGCCCTATTCACACTGACACATTAACCAGTAAAGTGGCAATTACAGAGTTGAAGTGCCAGTGTAAACGAGGCTACACTCCAAGGAATTTAATTTTAATCACCCTCTCCCCGCAATCCCTCAATGATCACAGGATCATACACCTCTAGTTTCCCCTTCCTAAAGTGTACAATCAACTGCTCTGTTTTGGTTACATCGAGTGGTTAGTACATCATTCAGCCAGGTTTTTGACCTCCGTCCTGCATGCTGACTAAACACTATTTTACACAACTTATCACCGTGGTACTTTCAGAAAATTTGTAGATGGTATCATATCAAGCCACGCAGTTGTAGATGTAAACCACGTGGAACAGTACACAGCCCTGTAGTGCTCAGAGATTTTGGAGATGTTCTTGCCAATCTGCACTGATTGGGGTGTTGAGGCAAGGAAATCCAGGATCCAATTACACAGTGAACTCCAAGGTCTTGGAGTTTGCTGATCAGTTTTGAGGGACAATGATGTTGAATGCCAAACTATTGTCAATAAATAACGTCCTGATATATACATCTCTATTGTCCAGGTGTTCCAGAGTTGAGCAGTGCAGCATGATGGAACCTGCCATAGACCTGTTGCTGCTGTAGGCAAAGTGGAATGGATCCATGTCGCTGCTCAATCAGGAGCTGATATGTTTCAACACCAACTTCTCAATCCACTTCATCACTGTGGATGTGAGTGCTACTGGATGTACTCATTTAGGCAGGTTACCACACTCTTGGGCACCAGTATGAATGAGGCCTCTTTGAAACAGGTGGGTACTACAAAATCAGATGTTGATGATATCCAGAAATATAGGGTTTCAGTGCTCAGCTGGGTATTCCGTCTGGACTGGATGCTTTCCTTGGATTCAATCTCCTGAAGGCAGTCCACATGTCATGCTCAGATACTGAGGGAACATGGGTGTTCTTCCTTGTTCTGGTGGTCAAATCAGGTGTAGAAGTCATTGAACTCATCCAAGAGTGAAGCTTTCTGTCTCCAAATGATTTTGCAGCAGGTTTTGGAATTTAGGCCCTGCTTATAGCGTCAGGTATCCTTCATTGCTCCATTTTGTCCAGAATCTCCACTTCACACGAGATGAATTTTCACTGGTCATACCTGCTCCTTATGTAGTGTTCTAGGCTCCAGACTTTAATGCCTGTGATCTGGCTCTCAGCAGGTTCTGGATTTGATTGTGGATTCAGGGTTTCTGCTTGGGGAAAACCTGAATGAATTGGTGGAGAGACAACTGTTCTGATAACGTCCGTAACGGCCCTGATGCAATCATTCAGATCCTCAGCTGGGTTCTTGAATACTGCCCAATCAACTGACTCAAGGCAGTCCTGTAACTGTTCTTCAGCCTCCTAAGACCACCTTTCTGGCTGTCCTGACCTCTGGAGCCACTCTTTTTAGGCTCTTTCTGTATCCACACAGAAGGAACACCTCCATGTGATCCAAATTGTCGAAGTGTGGTCTCAGGAAAAAGTGATAGGCTTTCATTATCCTAGTGTAGCAATGATCCAGTGTGCTGGGACCTCTAGTAAAGCAAGTTGCGTGCTAGTGATAAGTGCACAAGGTTTTCTTAAGACATGCCTGGTTAAAGTCATAGACTATGATTTGTAATGTCTCGGGGGCAGTCATTTGTGTACTGACCACGTCAAGCAGCTTTGCAAGTGCCTGCTTCTAATTGGCATCAGGAGGGATACAAACTCCAGTGAAAATCACTGATGAGAACTCCCAGGGTAGTTAGAAGAGTCTGTATTTGGTCGACATTTGCTCCAAAGCAGTGGAGCAGGAAGTCAATGTACTGGGTGGTGCATGGATGTTGGGGTTATTAATTTAAAAGCACACATCACTCCTTCCCTCTTTGCCAGAATCAAAGTTTGTGAATGCCTCTGGTCGTACCAGTGTCTGGTATGCTATTAGCCAGGTCTCTGTGCAGCAAGCGACTGAGATTTGTCTTACCCATCGCTGATAAAGCAGGCCTTGACCTGAAGTCATCAATTTTATTTGCTAATGACTTAACTCAATCTAAGAATGCAAAACATTGATTCTGCTCATGACTGGGGACCCAAGTGGATGGCCAGAATTCTGGAATTAATCCAATCAAAAGCTAACAAAGCTAATAATGAGGTGTTTGGGAGAAGCATGGAGCAGATAGGTTCAGAAACAACCACCAAGGACAATTAGCAATCTGAAAGCAGAATTTTCCAATGCAGGACACCAGAAATACAATTAGAAAATCTTAGAAATATTCTAGAACTTTTGTTTTTTTTTTTAAGGTATGCATTTTTGGTAATTTTATACATTTCCTTCCCCCACCACGATCCTTAATTTCCCTACCATGCAAAAATATAACTCTGTCTTAAATATGTTAAGAGTCAGCCTCTCTTCTCTGCTTCCTTGGCAGAGAATTCCACACATTTACCACAACCTGGGAAAAAGTATTCCTCCTGAACTCCATTCTAAATCTACTTCCCCCAAATCTTGAGAACGTTTCCTAATTCTAATCTCACTTAAAATCGGAAACAATTTTCCTGCCTCCATCTCAGATATCCCTTTCATAAATATGTTTCAATAAGATCCCCTCTTGCTCTTCTGAATTCGAGAGAAGCAACATGTTCTAGCTGCAGATGGTCCTCTTAAAGCAGTTGTTTTCAAACATTTTCTTTCCACTCACATACCACCTGAAGGAATCCCTACACCATAGGTGTTCTGATTAATAAGGGATTCCATCTGGTGGTTGCGAGTGGAAATAATATGAAATCCATTGTTTTAATTGTACCCAATTGACTCATTATGTGCACTGTTTCCTAACTCCAAAGGAAGTGGACCAATGACAATTTTTCCTCAAGCAAAATATTTCAGTAACAATTGGGTCTAGAGCAGTGGTTCTCAACCTTCCCTTCCCACTCACATACCACTTCAAGTAATCCCTTACTAATCACAGAGCACCTGTAGCATACGAGCAGTTTGAAAACCAGTCTTAGTGAATAACTTGAAAACCATTACTCATCCTTCACTGTATCAGCCTCAAAAAGGTGGCAATGTAGCTTAAACATGATCAGATATTGCACAACTTACTGCACAATCAACTTTGCTACAATGAATTTTTTTTAAATGTGGATGTCTGTAGCTTTTGAGAATTCATTTTAAAATCACCATTCTGCAAAGCAATCGCCTTCACTTCAGTGCACAATGGTAACAGTTTCCAGTTGCCTACCACTAAGTTCCCAATCACACACTGTCCCAGCTTTGGGCTCCAATACTGCTCCACTTTCTCCTCGTCAAATGAGTGTAAATTGACATGCTGAGAATTGCAGCATTTTCTACTGAAGCTTCAGCATCAGGATTTTTTCTGCTTCGTTCTTTTAATTATCTCTGCCTTTCCACCATTGCCCTTTTACTTAATCATGCTCTTTTGTATTTCCAGTTGTAATGAAGTTTTTGACCAGAAACATTCTCTTTTAATTCTTTCTCCTGGCAAGGCCCATGTGCCAGGATTGTGTTCTCAGATTCACACTGGAACTCCAGGCTTCAGGACTGGTAGGCTTTTCACAGTCTTGTCTTATACTGTTTGTTTTATTTTCTCATCCATTTTACCCTATTTGACCTTCAGTGTTTAGATGTCAACAGAAATTCACACATTGGAAGGTTGGTCCATATGTGTTCACCCATCAGCATTTGGGCTGGAGAAAGGGTATTCTGTAGTGGCGCACTTCTGTAAATCATTCTGTGGACTTCTGTGGAAATCCTCTCATGCATCACTTGCTTTCTTCATGAGGCTCATTATGCTGGTTATTTTAAGAAGAATTACTTTAAGTGGGTTTAACACTTAACCAACCATTTTCCTTGCAACTTCCAGAATCAATGCCCGCGACTCCCATCGTGTACCACTTCTGGTTTCTGCCCAACCGTGTACATTGCATGCTGGGAAATGTAGATCTTATTTACACGCATAACATAGGGAGAACACACAAATTTCTTAGACACAGGATTTGAACCCCAGTCGCTGCCACTGTGTAATAGTATTGTGCAAACCGCTGTTTCGTCCAAACCGAAGTTGTGTAAAACTGAACTTGAAGAAATTCTAAAACGAGATATTTTACCCATCTCCCAAATATAAATTCAAACAAACTACATCAACCCACATGTCTAGAAATCCAATAATAATTCTTTTTCTTCTCTCTTTGGCTTGGCTTCGCGGACGAAGATTTATGGAGGGGGTAAATGTCCACGTCAGCTGCAGGCTCGTTGGTGGCTGACAAGTCCGATGTGGGACAGGCAGACACGGTTGCAGCGGAAAATTGGTGAGTTGCGGTTGGGTGTTGGGGGTTTTTCCTCCTTTGTCTTTTGTCAGTGAGGTGGGCTCTGCGGTCTTCTTTCAAAGAGGTTGCTGAACTGTGAGGCGCCAAGATGCACGGTTGGAGGCGAGATCAGCCCACTGGCGGTGGTCAATGTGGCAGGCACCAAGAGATTTCTTTAGGCAGTCCTTGTACCTCTTCTTTGGTGCACCTCTGTCACGTTGGCCAGTGGAGAGCTCGCCATAGAACATGATCTTGGGAAGGCGATGGTCCTCCATTCTGGAGACGTGACCTACCCAGCGCAGTTTGATCTTCAGCAGCATGGATTCGATGCTGTCGGCCTCTGCCATCTCGAGTACTTCAATGTTGGAGATGAAGTCACTCCAATGAATGTTGAGGATGGAGCGGAGACAACGCTGGTGGAAGCGTTCTAGGAGCCGTAGGTGATGCTGGTAGAGGACCCATGATTCGGAGCCGAACAGGAGTGTGGGTATGACAACGGCTCTGTATACGCTTATCTTTGT
This sequence comes from Narcine bancroftii, assembly GCF_036971445.1. Classification (NCBI taxonomy): domain Eukaryota; kingdom Metazoa; phylum Chordata; class Chondrichthyes; order Torpediniformes; family Narcinidae; genus Narcine; species Narcine bancroftii. The sequence goes on along the minus strand of NC_091473.1, from coordinate 133,556,011 downwards.
GAGGTTTTTCAGTTGGTTGTTTTTCCAGACTCTTTTGTGTAGTCTTCCAAAGGCGCTATTTGCCTTGGCGAGTCTGTTGTCTATCTCGTTGTCGATCCTTGCATCCGATGAAATGGTGCAGCCGAGATAGGTAAACTGGTTGACCGTTTTGAGTTTTGTGTGCCCGATGGAGATGTGGGGGGGGTGGTAGCCATGGTGGGGAGCTGGCTGATGGAGGACCTCAGTTTTCTTCAGGCTGACTTCCAGGCCAAACATTTTGGCAGTTTCCGCAAAACAGGGCGTCAAGTGCTGAAGAGCTGGCTCTGAATGGGCAACTAAAGCGGCATCGTCTGCAAAGAGTAGTTCACGGACAAGTTGCTCTTGTGTCTTGGTGTGAGCTTGCAGGCGCCTCAGATTGAAGTGACTGCCATCCGTGCGGTACTGGATGTAAACAGCGTCTTCATTGTTGAGGTCTTTCATGGCTTGTTTCAGCATCATGCTGAAGAAGATTGAAAAGAGGGTTGGTGCGAGAACGCAGCCTTGCTTCACGCCATTGCTAATGGAGAAGGGTTCAGAGAGTTCATTGCTGTATCTCACCTGACCTTGTTGGTTTTCGAGCAGTTGGATAACCATGTTGAGGAACTTTGGGGGGCATCCGAGGCGCTCTAGTATTTGCCAAAGCCCTTTCCTGCTCACGGTGTCGAAGGCTTTGGTGAGGTCAACAAAGGTGATGTAGAGTCCTTTGTTTTGTTCTCTGCACTTTTCTTGGAGCTGTCTGTGGGCAAAGACCATGTCAGTACTTCCTCTGTTTACGCGAAAGCCGCACTGTGATTCTGGGAGAACATTTTTGGCGACACTAGGTATTATTCTATTTAGGAGAATCCTAGCGAAGATTTTGCCTGGAATGGAGAGCAGCGTGATTCCCCTGTAGTTTGAGCTGTCTGATTTCTCGCCTTTGTTTTTGTACAGGGTGATGATGATGGCATCACGAAAAATACATACATTTCAGAAGTTTAAATAAATTAAAATCAAACACAAGATAAATTTTCATAAATGTGCAATACAACAAATTCAAAACATGCCAATCTTAATCTTGGACGACTATTTGGAAGATAAAGGACCAGTTAAAAAATTACTTGTGAAATTAATGTTTATAGATTTTTTTTTTAAAAAAACCATCACTTCAAAATAATGACTGCAGCAATAAGGCACAATTTTTGTTCATCTTTCTGACCCACAGGTCAGAAATAGCAGGGTTTTTTTGACAACCAAAGTCTCTAAAACAGTATGAATCTAAAAAAATATTTATTTACAATATTAACGAAGGCTTTGAAAATTAAGTTGAAAACTGAAAATGCTAATCTCCTAAAGCAAGACTGCATGACTTTTGGATATATACAATTCCCAGGAAGAATGAAGATTGTGTAAACAAACTTACCAATTTAGGTACTGGTGCAAAGAACTAAATTAGGTGAAAGAAAAAAGGAAACAAGCAATCTTACAGTGAAGGGCTGAACCACAGCAGAAATGTCAAAGCATTTATTCAACCAAACTTCCTTGGAACAATCCTCTGGTAACAAAATTACATTTGTGAAGACGATGCAATTGATTGAAACATACATGACGTGCAGAAGGCCTATGACAAAGTTCCATATGGTTAAAAAGATTACAGTCCATGCCATACAAGTTGCTAACTGGATCAAATTTGCATGGCAAAATACAACTCCAATTATCCAAAATCCTGTTAACCAAAATTATTTTGGACCCAGAAGTGATGCCAGTTTGGCTCCAAAGTTTTTTTCCGGCTATTTGAGGACTTCAGGGAGAAAAAAAAAAAATCAGAAATTCTTATTTTTCTGAAAAATTTTGAAGCCAAAAGGACGTCATTTTGTCTCTGAAAATTTTCAGATAAAGATATCCAAAACAATCAGACTTCCAGTCATGGGAAAAGAGTTTCAGAACCAAATTGATGTCACAGGAATTTTGGAAAAAACCCGAGTAGAAATTAGAGTTTTTGGTGTTGGATTTATCTTTTGTTCAGGTTGGTTTTTTTTTGGTGAGAATTAAACATTATTTCACTTAAAAATCCTTTCCTTGTTATTTAAACACAGTCACGAATGATTTGCTGTTGCTACTGGGCTGTTTTTTTTTAAATGTAAGTTATCCAAATTTCATCATTATCTGAAATAGGATCATTGGAGATGATCTGTATTAGGAAGCCATGGATAATAGGAAGTTTCAAATTAATTATGGATAAGGATAGGCCTGATCCTTGAGTTGAGACTCTAAATTGGAGAAAGGCCAATTTTATGGAAACGATCTCGGAAGAGTGGATGGAATAAGTTGTTTTGTGGTCAGGATGTGTTCAGTCTGTCCTTCAAAGGTGAAATTTTGAGAGTGCAGAGTTTACATGTTCTGGTTAGGATTAAAGGCAGAGGAAACCTTGGTTTTTAAGGGATGTTGGCCATCTGGTTAAGAAGAGGTGTATAGCAAATATAGGCAACAAGGAGCAAATTAGGCATTAGAAGAGTATAGAAAAAGAAAATATTGAAGGAAATCAGGAAGGCAAAAAGAAGACAAGGTTGCTTTGGCAGATAATGTGAAGGTAAACCCGAAGGGTTTCTACATGTTCAGACTAAAGGATAGCCAGGGACAAAATTGGTCCCCTCGAAGATCAGAGTTGTCATCTATGTGTGGAGCCTCACAAGATGGGGGGAGATCTTAAACAGTTTTTTTTTTGCATCTATATTTACTCAAGAAATGCACATAATGTACAAGGGAAACAAGCAGTAGTGACATGTAACATATAGAGATTAAAGAGGAGAAGGTGCTTGCTGCCTTACAGTGAATAAAGATAAATAAATTCCCCCAGGCTTGACATGATATTCCTTCAGACCTTGAGGGAGCCTCAACAGAAATAGTTAAAATGTCCTTAGCCATGGGTGAGGTGGAGGATTGGAGGGTAGCTCATATTGTTGTTGTTTTAAAAAAAAGGCTCCAAAAGTAAACCAGGAAAATACAGGCCAGTGAGCCAGACTTCAGTGGTAATTATTGGAGAGTGTTCTGAGAGATCGAATATACACATATTTGGACAGCCAAAGGTTGATTAAGGGTAGTCAGCATGGTTTTATGCCTGATATGTCATGTTTAATGAATTAGTTTTTAAGAGGAAGTTACCAAGAAAGTAGATGAAGGAAAGGCTGTGGATGTTGTCTACATGGACTTTAGTAAGGCCTTTGACAAGGTCCCACATGGGAGGTCAGTTCAGAAGGTTCAGATTCCAATCTCATTTGATAGGTATCCATGTAATATGGATTCAAAATTGGCTGAATGGGAGAAGGCAGAGTGGTAGTGGATGATTGCTTCTTAGACTGGAGGCCTGTAATTAGTGGTGTCCCAGGAATCGGTCAGTGCTGGGACCAATGTTGTTTGTGGTCTATATCAGTGATCTGGATGATGTGGGAAATTGGATCAGCAAGTTTCCTGATGACAAAGATTGGAGGTGCAGTGGACAGTGATGAAAGCTTTCAAAGCTTGCAGAGGGATCGGACCAGCTGGAAAAATGGGCTGAAAATGGCAGATGGAATTTAATGCAGACAAGTGCAAGATGTAAACTAAGGTAGGACACACATAGGAAATGGTAGGGTACTGAGGAGTTCGGAGGAACAAAGATACAAAATCCTGAAAGTGGCATCACAAGTAGACAGGATTGTAAAGAAAGCTTTTGTCATCTTGGCCTTCATAAATCAAAGTATGAGTACAGGAATTAGGATGTTATGGTGAGGTTGTACAAGACATTGGTGAGGTCAAATTTAGAGTATTGTATGCAGTTCTGGTTCCCAAACTACAGGAAGGATATCAGTAAGACTGAAGGAGTACAGAGAAGATTTACTAAGGTGTTGCCAGGTCTTCAGGAGTTGAGTTACAGGGAAAGATTAAACGGGTTTGGACTTTATTCCTTGGAACGAAGAAGAATAAGAGGAGATTTGCTAGACGTTTACAAAATTATGAGAGGTATAGACAGTAAATGCAAGTAGGCTTTTTCCACTGAGATTAGGAGAGATAAATGCGAGAAGACACGGTTTGGGGTGAAAGAGGAAAGATTGAAGGGGAAATTTCTTCACTGAGTGGTGGAAGTGTGGACTCGATCTTGAGTTTTAAGAATAAATTGAATAGATACATGGATGGAAGAGGTCTGGAGAGTTATGAAATGGGAGCAGGTTATTGAGACAAGCTGAACAATGGTCAGCAGAGACTAGAAGAGCCAAATGGCTTGTTTTCTGTGCTGTAGTGTCCTATTGTTCTATAGATAAGGTAAATATTAGAAAACATTTCACCCTAACAATAGCATATAAAATTGGAAGGTGTGTATTGGGAGCAAGGCAGGAACTGACAATCCAAGGATTTTTTTTCCATTTCAAACGAGATTGGAATCTGAAACAGTGCCTGATGTGAAGATGGCAGTTACTCTCACAGTTAAGAGTACTTCATTGAATCTGCAAGGCATAAAAGGCTACTGGCTAAATAATAAGGACTTATCAGAATAATGGCAGTACTGCAGCTATCCCAAAGGAAGCAGCAATATAGTGCTCCCACGGGATCCAACTGCCCAGTCAACTGCCATCAGCTCCTCACATGCTTTGCACAGCCCACTCAAAGAACCAACGGTAGTTTTATTTAAAATCCTGCAACTGTGGGGTCTACACCCAAGATGGCAGTGACTCTGATTGGCAGCAGCCACAAGGAGTTTCAGACTCCACGGGATTGGCACAGGGCACCAGAAAATAGGGAGACCATCCCCCGTCTGAAGAGGAGAGACGACCCAAGGGGATGGTGACCGGTGAGGGGGCTCTGAGGCTGAAAGACCCACGCTCACGGCAAAGCTGCCGCCGACTTGAAGCAAGGAACCCACAGAGGCGGTGGGCCGCTGGAGACTGGTGTCGGGAGACTCACTGCGGACAAAACTGGCTGCAAGGGTATCAGTTATCAGAAGCGGGACGCTGAAGGGTCTCTGACTGGGTTGGAGGTTTGAGTGCGAATGGTTTGGAATGGACTGTGTGGCTGTGGAAGAGCTGGAGGTGAACCTTTACACACACTCAGTGACTCTCTTACTGCTCTTACTCTGACTGCAAGAGACAATCCAGGCAATTTCTGCTGATAGCAAACCTGTCTGCCTTACAGCAGGCAAAAGCAATTTCATGTAATATTACACTGTTTTAGTACAATGACAGTAAGTTGAATCCTGGATCATGAAAGTAGGAGTTGTAGTTTTTTGGTCAGCATTTTTATGGAGGGTTATAAGGAGTGTTCAATTTTAAAACAAAATGAAAATCCTGGGACAAGTAATGCTAATTTGATTGCAATGACCCAAAATCTATGAAAATAGGAAATGTTGAAAATAAAAATCACAAGTAAAAAATGAAGTTAACATTTTATTGCTAAAGAAAATAAAATCAATTAATCAAGTTGCAGAAAAAGGCATAAAAGCAGTACAATGGGAATTAGTAAAGATGGAATGACGTGCTGATGGTAGCATAGAATGAGATGTATAATAAAAGCTGGTGAACAACAAATGAGGAGAGTAAGAGTGTAAAAGCTTGTTCAGTTATTGTCATTTACAGAAGTACAATGCAAACATAGATCCACTGAAATTATTTCATGTTGCAGCCACAGGAAACACCAACAATAGCCCATTAGACAGAAAACACAAGCTTTAAAAGGGTAGATATATTCACAGGTGCAGTTGGGGCAAAAAAAAAAGCAATGTTTCAATAGACAGTACTTTGACATGTCTGGTGAAGGTGCAAAATATCTGAAATTAAATGACTGACAAAAACTGAATGGAAGGTGCAAGGCCAAAAATTGTCAAAACAATTGACCAATTTCAATTAATTAGTCATTGGAAAATCTAACTCTTTCTCCCTCTTTTGCCAATTTCAGATTGCATTCCTCTCATTTTTACCCTCCTTATACCTCCTGAAGTCTTAAGCTATAATTGTAGTCCAATATAGCAGGCCAATTTGTAGAAGTTCCATAGTCAGAATAGTTCCCCTTGATCAAGCATGAGAATATTTCACTCAATTCAAGTGCTTTGTAACTACAATTGGAATGTAGTGCAGTGGTTCCCAAGATCATACCCAAATTCTAATGACTCAGGTTCTTCTGCATTATTCTAAAAACAAGAATAAATTGTATGAGATAAGATACAGAGCACAAAATAAGGAACAAATTAAAATATCCTAATTGGAGCTTAAGTGATCCAATTGATTGTGTGTTATTGTGCAATATGCGCAGGTTTCACATGACAACATTTAAACAAGGCAGAGAACTCTGCATCAGTGGTGGAAAAAGGATTTCTCAGTTTTAAGTCAAAACGCTTCACTCATTTACTAGGTCTAGGGGGTCTTTCATATTTTCACATTCAAGGAATATCTGCACTCTCAATAAATATTATTACACAAATTGCAATAGCTAAAAATTCTAAAAAGGGAATGTCATGCTGCTAAATTTATCTGATTTTAATGGGAGCGAAAGTTGATGACTTTCTCATTTCTTGGCTTGAGACTCCAATCTCACCATGCTGACAGAATAGACAACTTAAAAGTCATTGCTTTAAGAATGTTTAAAGGACCATGACATATGTCATAAAATTATGATACTAATAAGGCACAAATTATGAACCACATTTCACATGCCTTTCATATTGCCCCAAGTGCATTACACACGATTTATTAACTTTTGACATATTACCATTATACAAAATGCAGCATTCTAACACAGGAAGCTCAGATTTAAAGTGAGAAATGCTCACTTGAGAAATACATTCTGCTAGACTGAAAGAGATAAATTCCCTCCTTCAGATCTGTTTTCATTAACCCATGAAAACAAAAAGTGTCAATTTAAGTCAAGTTTATTGTTATCTGATTGCACAAGCACAACCAGACGAAAAAACATTCTCTAGCCCTCAGTGCAAAGCATGCAGACACACAACCAGACATTACACACAGATAAATGATACACGTGAAATACAAATATCCACGTTATATAAAGTTTCATGAGTATGAGAGATTACTATTTCATCCAAAGAGCTGCATTTCCAACTGTGCAACCTTCCCTGCACTGCTGAATTCTCAGTTCCTTAAATGCAACATTTATACAGCAAGTATAAAATTATTCCACTCAGCTCCATACAAATCTGAAGTTATTGCATTTGAATGCAATATACCAACTCTAAAGACATGCACATCTATTTCACCAATATGGGGAAAGAGGGAAGCACAAGATGAGGATAATTAAAAAAAGGGGGGGTAAAAGACAAAAGTCTGCAGACACTGTGGTTAAAGTTAAAAAAACAATTCTGGAGAAACTCAGCAGGTCAATCAGTACAATTTAAAGAGGAAAGATAAAGATACATAACCAACATTTCGGGGCTGAGCCCTTCATCAAGGTGTGAGCAAAATGAGGGTAGGCGTCTGAATAAAATGATGGGGTAAGGGTGGAGCGCAGTCCCACAGGCAGGAGGTAATAGGTGGATAAGGGAGGAGGGCACACCAGCAAACAGGAGAAGGTTCTGTGAATGGAGAAGGGGGCAGAAAGCTGGTGGAAAGAAGACAATGATAGGTAAGAGAAGGAGAACGGGGAGGTAAGCTAGCAGAAACCGGAGAAGTCTCTATGTTAATGCCATCAGATTGGAGAGTACCCAGATAGAAAATTAGACGCTGCTCTTCCAAATTACAGATGGCCTTGGTTTAACTCTACAAGGCCAAAAGCAGACCTGTCAGGGCAGAAGTGGGGTGTAGAATTGAAATGGTTGGCCACCGGGAGATCCCTGTCACTAATACAGACAGAGCAAAGATGCTCAGCGATTTGCCAGCCTGCGTCCAGTGTCTCCGATGTAGAGAAGGCCATAACAGGAGCACCAGATGCAGTAGATGAACAAGCAAAGTAAAACCAGTACTGGAGAACCCTCCCCAGCATTTAGTCAGGAAATAGAAAAATGGATTTGACAATGGCTGGACGGGAGAAGATGTAGAGTAGCGGTGAATGATTACTTCTCAGACTGGAGGCCTGTGACTAACACTGTTCCTCAGGGATCAGTGTTGTGACCACTGTTTGTCATCTATATCCATGATCTGGATGATAATGTGGGAAAATGGATCAGCAAGTTTGATGATGACAAAAATCAGAGTTGTTGTGCACAGTGAAGATTTTCAAAGCTTGCAGAGTGATCTTGACCAGCTGGAAAAATGGGCTGAAAATTGGCAGATGGAATTTAATGCAGAGAAGTGTGAGGTGTTGCATTTTTCAAAGACAATCGTGAAACTGCAGTAGAATAGATAAATCTGGGAATACAGATACATAATTCCCTGAAAGTGGTGACATAAGTAGATTAGGTTGCAAAGAGAGCTTTTGGCACATTGACCTTCACAGATCTATGTATTACAGGAATTCAGATGTTATGGTAAAATTGTTTAAGACAATGACGAGGCCAAATTTGAAGCATTGTGTACAGTTTTAGTCACCTAACTACAGAAAAGATATCAATAAGAGGGAAAGAGTGCAGAGATTTACTAGGATGTTGCCTAGACTTTAGCAACAGTTATAAGGTTAAATAGATTAGGACTTCATTCCCGAGAGAACGAGGGGAGATTTAATAGAGGGGGATAGACCATTTACTCTATGTAGGTAGACTTTTCCACAGATGGTAGGTGAGATACAAATCAGAAGACATGGGTCAAGGGTGAAAGAGGAAAGGTTAAGGGGAACATTAGGGCAAACTTCTTCACAGAGACCAGTGGGAGTGTAGAACAAGCTGCCAGCTGAAGTAATTAGTACAGATTAAATTTTAACATTCAAGAAAAATTTGGACAGATACAAGGATAAGAGTAGTATGGACTGGGTGCAGGTCAGTTGGACTAGGCATTAAAATGGTTTAGCAGACTTAAAGGGCCTGTTTCTGTACAGCAATGTTCTACAGTCAAACAGTATAATTTATATAGCCAAGATAAAAAACAATGAAGATTTCAGATAAGAATTGTTGAAAACTGCTGCTTTGCTACTAACATGAGCACCAAAGTGATGACTTGGAAATTATTTGAGATCCTCACCAAACACATTTGACATTTGAGTCTATGTACAATGGCCAGGTTGCAACCTGTCTGAGCCCCAGGGCTGAGTGGACATGCCCAAATTTTGCTCCCGGTGTGGCACCGCCTCCACCCCCAGCGTGGCACCCCCTCTCCCACCCCCAGCGTGGCACCCCCTCTCCCACCCCCAGCGTGGCACCCCCTCTCCCCCCCCCCAGCGTGGCCCCCCCTCTCCCCCCCCAGCGTGGCCCCCCCTCTCCCCCCCCCCAGCGTGGCCCCCCCCTCTCCCCCCCCAGCGTGGCCCCCCTCTCCCCCCCCAGCGTGGCCCCCCCTCTCCCCCCCCAGCGTGGCCCCCCCTCTCCCCCCCCAGCGTGGCCCCCCCTCTCCCCCCCCCAGCGTGGCCCCCCCTCTCCCCCCCCCAGCGTGGCCCCCCCTCTCCCCCCCCCAGCGTGGCCCCCCCTCTCCCCCCCCCAGCGTGGCCCCCCCTCTCCCCCCCCCAGCGTGGCCCCCCTCTCCCCCCCCCAGCGTGGCCCCCCCTCTCCCCCCCCCAGCGTGGCCCCCCTCTCCCCCCCTCAGCGTGGCCCCCCCTCTCCCCCCCCCAGCGTGGCCCCCCCTCTCCCCCCCCCAGCGTGGCCCCCTCTCCCCCCCCCAGCGTGGCCCCCCTCTCCCCCCCCCAGCGTGGCCCCCTCTCCCCCCCCCCAGCGTGGCCGCCTCTCCCCCCCCCCCAGCGTGGCCCCCTCTCCCCCCCCTCAGCGTGGCCCCCTCTCCCCCCCCTCAGCGTGGCCCCCTCTCCCCCCCCCTCAGCGTGGCCCCCTCTCCCCCCCCTCAGCGTGGCCCCCTCTCCCCCCCCCAGCGTGGCCCCCTCTCCCCCCCCCCAGCGTGGCCCCCTCTCCCCCCCCCAGCGTGGCCCCCTCTCCCCCCCCCAGCGTGGCCCCCTCTCCCCCCCCCAGCGTGGCCCCCTCTCCCCCCCCCCAGCGTGGCCCCCTCTCCCCCCCCCAGCGTGGCCCCCTCTCCCCCCCCCCAGCGTGGCCCCCTGTGCCCTCCCCCAGCGTGGCCCCTGTGCCCCCCCCCCAGCGTGGCCCCCCCTCTCCCCCCCGCCCCCTCCCCCTCCCCCTCCCCCTCCCCCGCAGTGCTCCACACTCACCCAGCTTTCCCCGAGACTCCTCCAGCTTCTGGATCTGCTTCTCCAGGAAGAGCAGGGCGACCACGAACGCCACGACCAGGAGTAGTTGCAATTTCGGCGGCATGATCATTCTTAGAAGCCCCATGAAATTATCAAGACATAACGCGAGGTGTTTGGGGGGGGGGGTGGGGAGGTGGAAAAAAATAAGACGATAAAATGGCCCAAGATGGACGAGGGGCGAAGCCGCGCACGGGACACGGCGTGGAACTGAAGGGAGATCCCGGGCGCCGGGAAAACATGGGAGAATTCTGCGGTTCGACACGCTGACGGGTGGGTTTTCTATTCTCTCTCTCTCTCTCTCTATCTCTCCCCCCTCCCACCCCCACTGCCCCGCCTCCCCCTTCAATACTCTGAACCAACTCTCTCACCACGACAGGCTTCCCACACCAGCCCCGGCCGGCCTGAGTCCCGCCCGACGTCCGCGCATGCGCCGTGCCCCTCCTCCGGGGGGGGGGTGTGGAAATGGTGAGGCGTGACATGAGCCCGCCCTCCCCCTCTCTCATTCGCTGGTCATCCTTTGATTGACGGGGCCGGCCTTGGTCACCAGGCCCCGACATCTGATTGAACGTTCCTCGTGTCAATCTTCTCGGAAACAAAAAGTCCCGCTTCGCCCGGTTCCCGGGGGGAGGGCGGGGTGTATTTTAGTCGCCTCTTTCCTCCGCCTGTAAAATAACAGTAATGATTGTGTAACAAGAGATTGAGTTCTTCATTTTAATCCATTTATAAAATAACATTTTGACTTTGAAATTTAAGACCAGGCGATCATTTATCTTCAGGCGAGGGGATCCTTCCCTGAAGGGGCTTGAGCAATCCAAGATGGAGGTCGAGATGTACCTGCTGTGGTTCTTCTCCCTGTTAAATGCGGTAATTGTTGACCACTGATATTCGTAATTGACCGCGATTTATGTCATTTGAATGAAATTAAGATCACAAAATGTTTTGGGGAAAAGATTTTCTTCGTGTTGCATTGGAGTCGGCCTCACTGGAAGAAAGGGAGGAGGTGATGTGGTGACGTGTTCAATGCCTGCGCCCTTCACAGTTGGAATTAGGCCAGGAGAGTGATTATCTTTTTATTTCAGTAGCGACGCTATTAATTAACGGATGATCAGTGATCCTAAAGAAGTCCCGGATTGAGAATGCGGGATTGATTGGGTGAACGTAACGCAAAAAGAGCATGTTTGGGAGTTACCGAGGAAAACTGGTGTTTGCTGAATTTAGCTTTAGAAATAAAAAAACTTCATTTAACCTGATGAGAAGATGTTGAATGCTGATTGTGCATTTCATGAACAAGAACTTTTCATGTCACAGTTTGCTTTATTTTTCATGATTTGTGCTGCTGTTAGAATGGAAGCTGGTGCTGGAGTGCAGAACCAAATGAGTTTTGTCGTGTTTGGAAATGCCAAGTTTCAGAATGGTCAGAGTAATAAAAAGAAGGCATTTAACAAGCTGTACACGAGAACAGTATTGTTTGCTGCCTTCTCTCTATAGAGATTTGAATTCTTTCCCATCAGACCTTCTCCATTTTCAATGTCAATCCCCAATACATTTCCTGGTAGTCATAGTTTTACAGCATGAGGTGGGTCGTTTGGTCCAACCTGCCCCTGCCGACCAAGGTGTCTACCTAAACTAGTCAGCCCCATTTGTTTTAGTTAGCTCTTTTTCATCTATTTTTTTTTTATCCTTGCCTAAATATATTTTAATGTTGTGATTGTACCACTTCTGCCAGCTCATTCCTCTTAAAATGTTCCCTTTTCACCAGTTAATGCTGCTCAGGTAATCGGGCAAACCAGATCCTCTCCATCGACTCTTTGTCTGCTCATCCTACTGCCTCAAGAGAGCAGCGAGCATATTAAAGGATACATTCATGCTGGTTACACTCTTCTTCCTGTCAGGCAAAAGATGCACGAGTTTGAAAATGTATGCTCGCAGATTCAAACACTATTTCATTCCTGCTGTTGTCAGACTTGAATGGATCTCCTATTTTCACTATTTAAATGTACTTTTCTCTTTAACACTATATCCTGCATTTTGGATTTATTCTAACAGTACCCTCTGCACCTTTGTTTTAATTCTTGCACTACCTGTAGTGCCACATATTGGGTGACCTGCTGGAATAACATGCAATGCAAAGTTTTTCACTGTGTCATGGTACAAGTTACAATGATTCAATTCACCTTCAATATATACCCTCTAGTTTTAAGCTTACTTTCTATGGGAAAAATACCAGGATTGTTTGCCTTGTATATACCTCTCCTGATTTTAAATACCTCTCACGATGATGTCAATGCTCAGTCTCCCTTATTCCCAGGAGAAAAATCCCAGCCTTGTGACTCAAGCCCTCCAACTCCCATTCAGGTCCTTAGGAATCTTTTCTTCACCTTCTCCTTGCTACTTCCAAGGAATGTATACCTGTACTCCTCTGTCTGATGCACTGACCTCCATCTTGCCAATCCCAGTCGACACCTCCTCCTATCAACCCCTCTCATAGAACCCCACCACCACACATCAAGCCACTGTCTCCAAAACCATCTCCAACCTCAGCACCTCTGGTCACCTCCCCTCCAAGACTACCAACCTCATAATCTCCCACCCCTGCCACTACCTTTTTCTACCTCCTTCTCAAGATATAAAAGCCCAACCATCCAGTAGACCTATTGTTTCTGTTTTCTCCTGCCCCACCAAACTAGTTTCATCCTGCCTTGACTCTATCCTTTCTTCCCTGGTCCAGTCCCTCCCCACCTACACTCACATGCCTTCCATCTGCTCATTGACTTCAGATTCCCCAAACTGGACTGCCTCATCCTCACAATGGATGTCTAATCCCTTTATACCTCTATCCCCCTCACAGGAGGTCTGAAAGCTCTTTGCTTCTTCCTGGACCAAAGACCTAACCAGTCACCCTCCTCCGCCTGGCAGAACTCTAAATAACTTCTCCTTCAACTCATCCCAATTCCTCCAAATCAAAGGAGTAGACATGGGTCCCAACTACGCCTGCCTGTTTGTAGTTTTGTGAAGCAATCCATGCTGCAAGCCTACACAGGCAAGACACCCCAACTCTTCCTCCTTTATATCAACAACTACGTTGAGGCTGCCTCATGCACCCATGATGAGCTTGTCAACTTCATCGACTTCGCATCCAACTTCCACTCGATCTCAAACTCACCTGGTCCATCTCTGATAACACTTTCCCCTTCCTCTATCTCCATCTCAGGAGTCAGGCTTTCCACCAGCATATACTACAAACTCTCCAACTCCCACAACTACCAGGACGACACTTCCGCACACCGTGTCCCCTGCAAGAATTCCATCACCTTCTCACAATTTCTCCATCTCCGCCACATCTGTTCCCAAGATGAAGTGTTCATCCAGTCCAGAGCCTCTGAAATCTCTGCCTTCTTCCACAAACGTGGCTTCCTCCTCACCACTATCAACTCAGCCCTCATCCGCATCTCCTCCATTTCCCACTCATCTACCCTGGCCCCCTCTGCCCCCAGACACAACAAACTCATCCACACTTAACACCATACCAGCCTCCGCATCCAAAACATCATCCACCAGAATTTCCAGCACTTAGTACAGGATCTCTCCACCAGATGCATTTTTTCCCTTCTCCTTCCTAGCCTTCCACGGGACCACTCTGCAATTCCCTTGTGCTCTTATCCCTCTCCACCCATTGCACCCCTGGCACCTTCCTCTGAGCCCGCAGAAGGTGCAACGCTTGCACTCACATCTCCATCACCACAGTCTGGGGCCCCAAACAGGCCTTTTACGTGAAGCCACACTTCACTTGTATATCCAGAGGACTTATTTACCGCATCCAGTGCTCCTTTTGTGCATTTTTGACTGGTCAAAGACTGGGAGATTGTTTTGCTCAGCATCTCGTCTCCATTCATAGCCACAGCGACCTCCCATTGGCCAACCATTTCAATTCCAAGTCACATTCTCACGCTCACATGTCTGACCACCCCATTCTGACCTCTCACAGAGTGGAGAAACAAAACTTTATTTTCCATCCGGGGACTCTCCAGTCGCATGGCATGAATATTAGGCCCTTTCAAGCAAGGAAAATGCCCGACTGTAAAGGCGGAGGTTCTCCGCCCTTACATCTGGAGATTTTCCTTTCTGAATGTGCCATGGCTGGCTCCAAGGCACCAAATCCAACCCTTCTCGGGAAGGATAATCAGCGGAGTGCTGCGTTCTGCTGCCTGGCTTGAATGTTGAGCTGGTTAGGAGCAAGCTGATGATGCTGTCAGCCCACGACCCATCTCCCCACTCACCCCTCTCCCTCCATGATCCCCTCAAGGCAGAGGCAGTGGGAGGGAGCCATCAGGGCAGCGGGGCTGCCAGGAGCCATCAGGGGCAGCTGGTGTGGGCTGTGACAGCCTCACTGGGCCACTTCAGTCTTCGGGACTATTCTCTGCAGTTCAAAACACGGCAGAGCAATGGCTGTTTTCCCTATCCATAATTCCCCCACGCAGCTGGAACAGTTCTGGGAAACACAGAGCGGTTCCAGCTGCATGGGGGAATTATGGGTAGGGAAGACAGCCATTGCTCTGCCGCTTATTTATGACAGGTGGTGCTACTGCACCAGTCGCCCCCACCTCTGTGATATTCAGAGGGTGCTATGGTGTGCTGTTTGACATGATTGCAATGCTGGAGCTTTTAGGGCTTACCTATGAAAGGTAAGTTTTAAGTTTACCCTCTGCGCTTGTAGCGAAGGCCTGGCATGAAATGACCTATTGGCTTTACTGCTTGCCTTTTCTTTCCCCTCCCCCTTTTCCTGTCTTTCCAGTTATTTCACCCACCCAACCCAGCCATCCCCCCCTCCCCCTCATTGCTGCTGTCCCATTCCTCCTTACTCCACCTAACATTCCCCCCCCCCCCACCCCCCACCACTTTTTTGTTTCAGGCACTTGCCGGCATTTTCTCATACTTTGATGAAGGGCTCAAGCCCAAAACATTGGTTCTGTATCTTTCCCTTTGCTACATAAAGAACACTGTTTGACTTGCTGAGCTTCTCCAGCATTTCGTGGTTTTACTTCAACCACCGTGTCTACAGAGTTTTGTGATTTACTTCTGTACTCCCAGGTTTCTCTGTTCTACAACATTTTCCAGACTCCTACTATTTATGTAAAAATCCTCACGCACAAATCTGAGTTAAATTTCTTCAACTATTCTCTGGCCTGCTTTCCTAGTTCATCTGGATCCTTTTGTAATCTCAGATATTTCACTATCCACTATATCACCAATTTTGGCATCATCCACAAATTTACTCCATTGTCTTCCTGGTCATTAATATAGATGACAAATAAAAGCAGACCATTAGTCACAGGTCTCCAATTTGAATAATAACCCTTCACTATTAACCTCTGACTCCTATCATCAATCCAATTCTCTATCTATCTGACATTTGGACGAGCCTACCATGTGAGTCCTTGTTATATGGCCATCATGTTTGGTAGACATATGTGATCTGAAGGGTATTTTCCTGTGCTGTAATATTCTACAATTCATCTATTGTCTATGCAGATCTAAGCATGCTTTGTTCAGAAGTTTGATTGCTGCATTTTGTTGTCATGAGATAATTATGAATCAAAATTAACATTCGGCATTCCTATTTGATATCCAAAATCAGACCGGGTAAATGAGTGCACCGTGTCATTTGTCATTTGACTTATGCCCAGATGGTGTAGAGCAGCCATTCTCAACCTTTTTTTCAGCTTTAGGCCCCCCCCCCCCCAGGACTGGCTCAGGGTTTATGGATCCCCTTCCCTGTGAAGCAATCAAGTTTTGGTTTCTTCTGCATCTCTACCAACTATGACTGGTGTAGGACTTTTAAAGTAAAAAAATATTCTATCGTTACATTTTGTGTCGGAAGTAAGAGAGTTTGGTCATTACTGGGTGGCCTAGACAGTGCAGAATTCCAAACTTCTGACAGGCTACAGCACCTATGTGAAAGTGAACATTTGAAAGTGGGAAATTGGCAGTGGTAGGGCATTTGGTTATTGGAAACCGATGAAAATTAGTTTACTGTCATATATATTGCACAATGTACATATAAACTGAAATTAGTATATCTTAAATTAAAAAGAGATGATAAATATAAAATATGAATAATTAATAAATATTCACTGTTACCACAATGCAAGAAACAAAAAGTGGCATTACAGTAGGCCAGACAGGCCTTTAGCAATGTCAGAATAGTCCATGATTAGTGTACAATGGAGCGTTTCAAGAATCTGATTGTCATTGGAAAGATAATGTTCTTCAACCTTGAGTCTTCAGGCTTCAA
Source organism: Narcine bancroftii (assembly GCF_036971445.1). NCBI lineage: Eukaryota > Metazoa > Chordata > Chondrichthyes > Torpediniformes > Narcinidae > Narcine > Narcine bancroftii. The sequence goes on along the minus strand of NC_091473.1, from coordinate 133,539,471 downwards.
GCTTCTATACTTTCTATCCGAAGATAGCAATGTCAAGAGGTTGTGACCAGGGTGAGGGGAGTCCTTTATGATTTTGGCTGCCTTCTTGAGGTAGCACCTCACACAGATGTCTTCAATGGAAGGTACTTCTGCTACCTTCTCCATTCAGGGCACTTGAATTGCCAAACCAGGCTGTGATGCAACCAGTCAGTATACTTTACACAGTCTACCTGTAGAAGTCTAAAGGAACATTGGACAACATGCCAAGTCATAGAAAGTGGAGGCATTGGTATGTTTACATCACAGTCACCGCGATGTCCTGGCTTCAGGTGAAAAATGTGGACTTCCCAGAACTTCACTGCTGTCTTCATGACACAGACAGATGCATGGTCACGTCCTCCCCTTCCTCAAATGAACAAAAGCTCCTTGGTCTTGATGTTGAGAGCATGATTATAGTTCTGGCTCCACCCAACCAGATTCTTGATCTCCATCCTATATTGTGGCTCATCATTTCCAGTGTTTGTCCCAACAACAGTGGTGTCGTCAGCGAACTTACTGTTTGCATTTATGCCAAACTTGGCACCGCAGTCATGAATGTAAAAGGAAACTAGAACTGGCGGTTGAAGGTGTGTATATGGCAGAGGATGAAGTGTAGGAAATCCATGGAAGGTCATGGTGAGTGAGGTTCTGAGTTCTCAACTTTCCTCTCTCCTGTCCTCCTATCCATATCCAATTATCACCTTTAGTGTGTTGGTCTCCTCACCCTATCCCTTCTTTCCTTTCCTAGGCTTTTAATTCAGGTGCCTGCCTACTTTCTACTCATACATTGGTTATATATCTTTATCCCATGGATGCTGTGAGACCTGCTGAGTTCCTCCAGCATTTCTGTGATTTTAGTACAAAGAATGGAGCAGGGGACTGAGCACACTGTCTTGAGGTGCCTGTATTAGTAGTCAGCGAGGAGGAGGAGGTGATGTTACAGATCTGCATTGAATAGGGTCTGCCAATGAGGAAATCGAGGATCCAGTTGCAGAGGGATAAACTGAGTCCAGTTTCCCTTCCATCTGCATTATCAGCCAAAACATAGACAATTTCCAGGCTTGCATTAAGTATAATTTGTGACACACATTAGTGATTGATTTTTCATTGATCAGTTGGAAAAAATACTTACTCAATGTGGCATTTCAGTTTTATCGCTTTAATTCAGGTCTGATATCTAGTTTGTTTTCTAGCCTATTGGCACATAATGCCCATTAATGGGTCATTATTTACTGTTTTTTGTTTTCAGGTAGCAACATGTGGTGCAGATCTCTCATCTGAAGCCTGCCGAGAACTTGGCTTTTCCAGTAACTTACTCTGCAGTTCCTGTGACCTACTTGGTCAGTTTGGGCTCAATCAACTTGACCCAGACTGTAGAAAATGTTGTCAAGAGGAGGCTCAACTGGAACAAAAAAAGGTACTTTTCTTTATTAAAGATCAAACATTTCTTGATGTTAAATAATCAAAACACAAAAATGCTGCAGGAAATCCACAGGTCATGCAAGGTCCACAGGAGGGAAAGATACATAACCATCTTTTCAATCACGCATCTGCAAATCAGGTGTAAAACATAATTTATATATCTTTACCTCCTATGGATGCTGTGTGACCTGATTTTTATGTTTTTACTACAATCATAGCATCTGTGTTTCACTTAAATAACACTGGACAACAATTTTTTCCAGAAAAAAAAATTGGGGATTTTTATAGGCAACTTCAAGATGAACCCAAAGATGATTTCAGATTTTCTGTACCACGGAGCTAGTTGGAAAAACATTAAATTAACTTTTATTGAATTTAGCATGTTTACTTGCATAATAATGCTGACACATTGTGTTAGTTCAACTGACCTAAAAGTGTTTTGCTACTGATGTTCATTTGTACTCAGCATCTGATGCCTCTTGTCTCAGTGTCCAACAATAGTCAGCCAACACTGATGGATTCCATTTGCCCTGATACTGCTTTTCCATGGTCGCAATGTCCTGGTGAAACCTTTCACCATATTTGTCACTGACTGCACCAAGATCTGCAGGAAAGAAATCCAAGCGTGAAGGCATAAAATGGTGTGTTTGCACTTCAAAGATTTGTATGCTTGAAACATATTGTCAGTCAGCTGGATGTAGTTTGTTGCTCTGTAGTTGCTAAGAAAATTCTCAACCGCATCTATATCTATCCTGGCTAAGCATGCCCAGGCCTATGACAATATTTGCACAGCACCAGGCATACTTGCACTGACCAAAACCGCTTGAGAGGTGGGTGGGACATCTTGGTTAGAATGGGCAATTTAGGCCAAAGTGCCTGTTTCCATTGTTGAATAACTAAGTAGAAGGCCATGCACTTAGAGATAATTCTCTTGAGACATATAGAGTAAATGAGGTGCATCAAGGTAGACTAATCCCCAGGGCCTGATCAAGTGCATCCTCACACCTCATAAGAAACTCGGGAAGTAATTGTGATGGCCCTTGCTGAGATATGTGCATTGCCTTTGGCCTGGATGAAGTGCCAAAAGATGGGAAGGAGGCTAAATGTTCTGTTAAATTAATAAAGGCAGCAAGGACAAGCCAGGGAACTACACACCAGTGAGCTCCGTGTCTGAAAATTGCTGGAGGTGTTTCTGTCATACAGAATCTTATGAGCATTTGGATAGGCAAGGATTGACTGGAAGTAGTCAGGCATGACTTGGTGAGTGGGAGGATATGTCTCAGGAATCTGGCGGGCATTGTCTACTTGTCTTTGACAAGGCCTTTAACAAGGTCCCGCATGGCAAGTTAGTCTTAAAGGTATAAAAGGGACTTTGCCCATTGGATTCAAAATGGTCTGATTGGAAGGAATCAAGAGGGCAATAGTGGAGCAGTGTTTTTCTGATTGGAGGCTTGTGTTCAATGGTATACTGCAGAGTCACGGTTTGTAATCTATAATAGTGATTTGGATGGCAATGTAGTTAACATGATTAATACATGTGCAGATAACAGCAAAATTGGTGGAATAGTGGACAATGAGGAAGGATGTCTAAGTGTTAAGCTTCGGAAAGTCCAACCACAGTAGGATTTGCACTTTAAATTGCAGGCTCTGGAGAGTACTGCAGAACAGCAAGACCTTGGCACAGGTATATTGTTACCTGAAAGTGACATCTCATCCAGACCGAATGAGGAAGATGGCTTTTGGCATGCTAGTCTTCATTGGGCAGTTATTAAGTCCAAAAGTTGGGACCTTGTGAATCAGCTGTACAAGGCCATACTTGGAGAATAGTGTGCAGTTCTGATTGAGCAGCTGTAAGAAGGATATCAATAAGTTGCAAAGCAGAGTCACTGGGATGTTGATGGTATTAAGGTGTTTGAGTTGGAGGGATAGACTATTTATTTCCTTGAGTGTAGGAGGCTGGAAGGTGATCTTGTCAAGGTTTGTAAAATCAGTAGGGACATAAATAAAGTAAATGCTCACAGTCTTTTTTTGCAGGCTGCACAATTTTAGAATTGGAGCACGTGGCCTTAAAAGTGAGAGGGAAGTTATTTAAGAGGGGCTCAGAGGATGGTCTTTATCTGGAATGAGCTGCCAGAAGAATTTGTAGAAGTGGTCAAATATGTACCGTTCAAAGGCACTTGGATGGTTTTATGGATCAGAAGAACAAAGAGGACATGAACCAATGGAGCAAAATGGGACTTGACCAGAATGGCAACTTGGTTAGTATTGATGGGTTGGGCTGAAGGGTCTGTACACTGCTGTATGACTTTGCAATTCTGTCCATACTTCAAACCCAGGAAATTCTCATTTCAGTTTGGTTGCAGTGGTTTTGAAATTCACTTGGTAAATGTTTGGGACCATGTTTATTGTCTTGTGAATTTGCTGAAACAATGTTTTTCCCATTCTATGAGGCTCATAGATTTGCTATGAGGCTGCGTGTAAAATATGGGCATCTAGTGAGTTCATCTAGTCAATTTGAAGAGGAAGTGGATAAAAGGATGAGTCATTTGCAGCCTTAAGTCCTCTCCTGGACAGCAATGTGTCTGGAACCAAGAAAACTTGGACACATTCCAAATATTGGCTTTAATAGCTTTCATCTGCCACACCATTAGTTCCTTCCTACAAGTTAGGCAAAGAAATCTGCTGGGCTGTTTTTTTTTTTCTGGCTCTATTCTGCAGTATTGTCTAATTCTACAATCAATGCTGCACATTTCTCATGAGGGCATTGAAGTTGTTCCTGTCTGGAGTTGCTTGCAAAGAATGGTATGAATATATCCATTTAAAGGAAAATGAAATACAGTAAAACCCATGATTTCCAGAACTCAAGCTACCGGCAAAAAAAAAATTAAAATAAATAAGAATAAAAAATACGCAAGTTTAAAATTGTAAAAGTAAATGTTCTCTGAAGTAACACACAAACCATTGGTGAAGATGGGAGCAAACGTTCAGCCAGCGGAGGGCCTTGGTCACGCTTTGCTCCTAGCAGGTGTTTGAATAAAGTTGTGTGAAACAGCAATGGTGTCGCCCAGGATGAAGAGCTGGTTGATGCCACTCACCGTTGGGATGACTCTTTTTTAAGTGTCTCCTTCTTCCTGCGCTTAATAAGAGTTGTCACAGGCAGAGGCTTTATTTGTAAACTTGGGGAGGGGAGGGGGGTTAATTATCTAGAGTGTTATTGTTCGTCTTTCAGGTGGCTTTATGGAGGGATGGAACCTGCAGAAGCAGCAACAGTTAAATGTTTTCAGAGAATGTGACTGAAAATAAAATAAAGGGATAGACAGAGTGGATGTGGATAGACTATTTCCGTTAAGAGGAGGAAAGTTTAAAACAAGAGGACATGAGTTAAGAGTTAAGGGGCAGAGGTTTAGAGGTAACATGAGGGGGAACTTCTTTACTCAGAGAGTGGTAGCCGTGTGGAATGAGCTTCCGGGAGAAATAGTGACGGCGGAGTCAATTGTATTATTTGAGAAAAGGTTGGACAGGTATATGGATGAGAAGAAGATGGAGGGTTATGGGCATTGTGCAGGGAGGTGGGATTAGAAAGGGGTGTTTGGTTCGGTGCGGACTAGAAGGGCCTAATGGCCTGTTTCCGTGCTGTAATTGTTATGTTATGTTATGCTTTAAGGTTTATAATCATGCAGGATGAAGCTTGTTCAGTGAAAGTACAGTCTAGTATTTTTGTCTTTTAACTGTGTATTCTTAATGCAGATGGATTAGGCATTGTAAGGGTAAGTCTCAAGCAATCAGTAAATACACTTACCCGGCATCTACTAATGCCCATAAGTGCTGGATACCAGGAGTTTTACTGTAACTGGATGAAGAAAGGATATGAGAAATATTCCTATAAAATATTAATACCTATATAAGCAGTTAGGGCCAAAGTGCATCTTTCTGTGCAGAGTATGTACATGTGGTATTATACTCTGTGTATATATAAATATGGACAGGCACAGGGAGAGCAGCAGCGGCCCCGGCCCCGGTCCGGGCGAAGGGTAGACGGCGGCGGCCCCGATACGGGCAGGAGCAAGGGGGAGGCGGCGGCCCCAGTCCGGGCACAGGGAGAGCAGCAGCGGCCCCGGCCCCGGTCCGGGCGAAGGGTAGACGGCGGCGGCCCCGATACGGGCAGGAGCAAGGGGGAGGCGGCGGCCCCAGTCCGGGCACAGGGAGAGCAGCGGCGGCCCCGGCCCCGGTCCGGGCGAAGGGTAGACGGCGGCGGCCCCGATACGGGCAGGAGCAAGGGGGAGGCGGCGGCCCCGGCCTCGGTCGAGTGAGGCAGACGGAGGCCCCGGTCCGGGCAGTATGGACCGACCTAGGAGGGGAGGCAGGCCCCTCCAGCCCGGGTAAGAAACCTGCATAGGAGAAGGCCACTCCGATATAAAACCTACGACCCAAGGACCTCGCTGCCACGTCCCAGCTTGCTTGGCCACGGCACACGAACCATGGGTGTAAAGGGTGGGGCCAGTACTGCGCGCACTGCACTCCACCTAAAAGCTCCTTTGCGCAGGCCCGAGGACAGGTCCACGTCCTCCCCCTCCACGTCCTCCCCCTCCACGTCCTCCCCCTCCACGTCCTCCCCCTCCACGTCCTCCCCCTCCACGTCCTCCCCCTCCACGTCCTCCCCCTCAAAAGATGCTCACAAACTCAAGCTAGCATGCTGGAACATCAGAACCATGCTAGATAAGACTGACAGCCATCGACCTGAACGTCGGTCTGCCCTCATTGCACATGAACTCCTCAGACTTGACATCGACATAGCCGCTCTCAGTTAAGTCCGCCTGGCAGATGTAGGCAGCTTCCAAGAACGCGGCGCGGGCTACACACTCTACTGGTCTGGCAAGCCTTCGGATGAACGACGCCTATCTGGTGTAGGCTTCATGGTCAAGAGCTTCATTGCCTCCAAACTCGAAAACCTTCCGACAGGCCTCTCGGACCGAATCATGTCCATGCGACTCCCACTTCAAAACAAGCGTCACATCACCCTCATCAGTGTCTATGCTCCAACCCTCCAGGCGGAACCAGCAGAAAAGAACAAGTTCTACACCGACCTGGGCAACCTCATCCAACGTACCCCTACAGCCGACAAGGTTGTCATCCTGGGCGACTTCAACGCTCGTGTCGGCAAAGACTCAGAAACCTGGCCAGGAATCCTGGGCAAGCATGGCGTCGGCAAGTGCAACGACAATGGGCGCCTCCTGTTGGAGCTCTGCGCAGAACAGCGGCTTGTCATTACAAACACCCTTTTTCAGCAGAGGGACAGCCTTAAGACCACCTGGATGCATCCCCGATCCAAACACTGGCACCTCCTGGACTACATCCTGGTGCGAGAAAGTGACAAACAAGATGTGCTCCACACCAGGGTCATGCCTAGCGCGGAATGCCACACTGACCACCGGCTGGTTCGCTGCAAGCTCAACCTTCACTTCAAGCCAAAGCCCAGGAACAATAAAGCCCCCAGAAAGAGGTTCAATGTTGGAAAACTGCAGTCAGACGAAGCGAGAGGAAACTTCCAGGCAAACCTCAAAGCAAAGCTCGACGTTGCAACCCGCCTCACGGACCCGTCCCCTGAAACCCTCTGGGATCAGTTGAAGACTACCATACTGCAATCCACTGAAGAGGTACTGGGCTTCTCCTCCAGGAAAAACAAGGACTGGTTTGACGAAAACAGCCAGGAAATCCAGGAGCTGCTGGCAAAGAAGCGAGCTGCCCACCAGGCTCACCTTACAAAGCCGTCCTGTCCAGAGAAGAAACAAGCCTTCCGTCGCGCATGCAGCCATCTTCAGCGCAAACTCCGGGAGATCCAAAATGAGTGGTGGACTAGCCTCGCCAAACGAACACAGCTCAGCGCGGACATTGGCGACTTCAGGGGTTTCTACGAGGCTCTAAAGGCTGTGTACGGCCCCTCACCCCAAGTCCAAAGCCCGCTGCGCAGCTCAGACGGCAAAGTCCTCCTCAGCGACAAGATCTCCATCCTCAACCGATGGTCAGAACACTTCCAATCTCTTTTCAGTACCAACCGCTCAGTCCAAGATTCCGCCCTGCTCCAGCTCCCTCAACAGCCCCTAAGGCTAGAGCTGGATGAGGTTCCCACCCTGGATGAGACATATAAGGCAATCGAACAACTGAAAAGTGGCAAAGCAGCAGGTATGGATGGAATCCCCCCAGAAGTCTGGAAGGCTGGCGGCAAAACTCTGCATGCCAAACTGCATGAGTTTTTCAAGCTTTGTTGGGACCAAGGTAAACTGCCTCAGGATCTTCGTGATGCCACCATCATCACCCTGTACAAAAACAAAGGCGAGAAATCAGACTGCTCAAACTACAGGGGAATCACGTTGCTCTCCATTGCAGGCAAAATCTTCGCTAGGATTCTACTAAATAGAATAATACCTAGTGTCGCTGAGAATATTCTCCCAGAATCACAGTGCGGCTTTCGCGCTAACAGAGGAACCACTGACATGGTCTTTGCCCTCAGACAGCTCCAAGAAAAGTGTAGAGAACAAAACAAAGGACTCTACATCACCTTTGTTGACCTCACCAAAGCCTTCGACACCGTGAGCAGGAAAGGGCTTTGGCAAATACTAGAGCGCATCGGATGTCCCCCAAAGTTCCTCAACATGATTATCCAACTGCACGAAAACCAACAAGGTCGGGTCAGATACAGCAATGAGCTCTCTGAACCCTTCTCCATTAACAATGGCGTGAAGCAAGGCTGTGTTCTCGCACCAACCCTCTTTTCAATCTTCTTCAGCATGATGCTGAACCAAGCCATGAAAGACCCCAACAATGAAGACGCTGTTTACATCCGGTACCGCACGGATGGCAGTCTCTTCAATCTGAGGCGCCTGCAAGCTCACACCAAGACACAAGAGAAACTTGTCCGTGAACTACTCTTTGCAGATGATGCCGCTTTAGTTGCCCATTCAGAGCCAGCTCTTCAGCGCTTGACGTCCTGCTTTGCGGAAACTGCCAAAATGTTTGGCCTGGAAGTCAGCCTGAAGAAAACTGAGGTCCTCCATCAGCCAGCTCCCCACCATGACTACCAGCACCCCCACATCTCCATCGGGCACACAAAACTCAAAACGGTCAACCAGTTTACCTATCTCGGCTGCACCATTTCATCAGATGCAAGGATCGACAATGAGATAGACAACAGACTCGCCAAGGCAAATAGCGCCTTTGGAAGACTACACAAAAGAGTCTGGAAAAACAACCAACTGAAAAACCTCACAAAGATAAGCGTATACAGAGCCGTTGTCATACCCACACTCCTGTTCGGCTCCGAATCATGGGTCCTCTACCGGCACCACCTACGGCTCCTAGAACGCTTCCACCAGCGTTGTCTCCGCTCCATCCTCAACATCCATTGGAGCGCTCACACCCCTAACGTCGAGGTACTCGAGATGGCAGAGGTCGACAGCATCGAGTCCACGCTGCTGAAGATCCAGCTGCGCTGGATGGGTCACGTCTCCAGAATGGAGGACCATCGCCTTCCCAAGATCGTATTATATGGCGAGCTCTCCACTGGCCACCGTGACAGAGGTGCACCAAAGAAAAGGTACAAGGACTGCCTAAAGAAATCTCTTGGTGCCTGCCACATTGACCACCGCCAGTGGGCTGATAACGCCTCAAACCGTGCATCTTGGCGCCTCACAGTTTGGCGGGCAGCAGCCTCCTTTGAAGAAGACCGCAGAGCCCACCTCACTGACAAAAGGCAAAGGAGGAAAAACCCAACACCCAACCCCAACCAACCAATTTTACCTTGCAACCGCTGCAATCGTGTCTGCCTGTCCCGCATCGGACTGGTCAGCCACAAACGAGCCTGCAGCTGACGTGGACTTTTTACCCCCTCCATAAATCTTCGCCCGCGAAGCCAAGCCAAAGAAAAAATATATAAATATTTATTCCAAAAATTAGTTTTGCTAAAATTGTTTTTTTTAATTAATCAGTAGCTTTCCCCAAAGCCTTGACTGCACTATCAATATAAAATCAATCTATCTCAGCCTTTAATATAACCTCACAGATTTCTGCGCCAAAGAGCTTCAAAGGTAAAATGTTCTGGTGGAAGAAATTGTTCCTTCTTTCGATCTTAATTGGGTACCTCATTATTCTGAAACTATGCCCTCTGGTGCTTAAGCTTCCCATGATAGAGAACATGCTCTCAACATTTGCCCCGTCTAGACCCCTTATATTTTTCCATAAGACGGTCTCTCATTCATGTACACTTCAATCACAAGTCCTAATAATGTTTAATCTTTCCTCGCAGGACAGCCTCTGCATATTCAGTATCAACTTCATGAACATACTCTGAATTTCCTCCAATGGAATAAATAAAATGGTGCATTTTAAATAGGGGAACAAAGTTGTTCACAGTGCACTACTGCATTCCTAATAGTCCCTTGTACGGTTGCAGTCAGATTTCCCTACACTTTTATAGACCAACCTGTTGAAATGAGGGTCAGCGTTCATTAGCCTTCTCTATTACTGGCTGTATTTGTGTGCTAGCTTTCTCTTTTTCATACACAAGGGCACACTTGCCCTAATCTCTTTATGCTGCAGCTTTCTACAGTTTTTTCTCTATTAAATAATGCTGTCTTTCATCCAAAATGAACATTATACATTGTTTGCCAATGTGTTGCTTACACATCTAATCCATCAATATCTCTTTGCAAACTGTTTTTCTCCTCACTCTTTGCCTTCCCATTTCAACGTGGATAAGACAAAAGAGATTACTGTGGGCTTCAGGAGGCTGAAGGTTGACCAATCCTCACTACACATCAATGGCTCATTATGGAGAGAGTGGAGAGCATACATCTCGTTGGTGCTGTCTATCTAGCGGATGACCATTAGTCAGGAAGATACAGTAATGCCTAGGAGATTGAGGAGGGTAAGGTTACAGACCCCCATTTTGACAATATTTTACAGGAGCACAGTTGAGAGTGGCCTCTCTGGCTGCATCGTTCTGGTATGATAGCAGCAGAGCATCCAGACCAGAAGTCAATATGGAGGATCATTAAGATGGCTAAGAAGTTCACTGAGGTCTCCCTTTCCTCCACTGACAACATTCACCAGGATCATTGCTTTATTGAAGATCCCTACCATCCATCACAAGATACCTTTGACCGATCCACCAACAGGAAGGAGGTACAAGAGCATCAAAATCAGGACTGTCAGGGTGTGAGATTGATAAATGGTATACTGCAACCTTGGGTTTCTTATTAATGAAATTGAATAAATGATTCCAGAATATTTATTTATAATTTAAATAATTATTATGTGCTGTGAGAAACGCACAATGATCCGGAGAAATGCTGTTTCAACAGTCAGATGATAAAATTGAACTGATGAATCAATACTCCTCCTTGTTGAATAAGACCTGGAAGAAGCACTAAAAATAGGAAGAGTATAAAATATACTTGCATCTGAGAATTTCCTTGATCATTGCCATGCATGGCTCAATAACACCATCACTGAGTTTGCTTGCTAAGTCTAATATAAGTCAGCTGACAGAATCTATGGCAAATTAAGGGAGGCAACACATCTTTGTCCTGATCAGAAGCGAAAGTCTGCAGCTACTGTGGTTGAAGTAAAAATACAATGCTATAGAAACTCAGCAGGTCAAACTGTACATTATATAGTAAAAATAAAGATACATAACCAATGTTTCGGGCTTGAGCCCTTCATCAGGGTATGGAAAAATGTTGGCGGGCACCCATTTGGAATAGATGGTGCAATAGATGGATTAACATTTTGCAGTCCTACCACATCTAACAGTGGAAGACAATGAACAAGAATACTTTCCCCTCGTGCTACCTCCCAAGAATCAGTGTGATGAGCTTTTTTTGTATGCATTTTGTGACAAGTAGATTCTTTCATATGGAACTACACCCAGTAATACAGGAGTGGATTTGCCTCAGTCCTGGTTGACACCAGACAAGAAGGACTGTCGCAAAGGGGGTATAGTAACAAAAGGCAGGTCATTTCAAATGATGTTACATTGTAATTATTTTTGCAGAGTGGAGAATAGAATTCACTACCCCAGGGGATTGTTAGAAATATTTATGGTGAAGGTAGATCCATTTTTGAGAGATCACAGAATTGAGCGCAATAGAGGACTGGCACTGAATAAAGCTGAGACCAGTGTAGATCAACCATAATCATACTGAATGGTGCCCCAAGCTTGATGGACCTGGTGCTCCAGTTTCCTGTGTTCTTTCTCCTGCGCTTAAAACTTCTTAAAATGCAGGCTAATGTACTATTTGCCTTAGTAACTGCTAGCTGCACCTATATGTTAAAGGATGTACAGATTCCTTTGCACATCAACATTTCCCATCCATCCTGAATTACAAAAATACTCTGCCTTTTTCCTTCCAAAATGGATAACTTCATTTATCCATGTTCTGTGGTATCTGCCATCTCTTTACCTATTCAATAATATTGTCTAAATTTCTTAATGCTTTTCTGCTATAATCCAGACCTCTTTTGTGTATTTTGCAAGTCAAAACATATTTCAAAACTTGGGATTTAATTGACTAAATCTGGCTCATTTTCATTTTACATTTTTTTCTAACCCTCACTGCATTTTTTTTCATAAAATGAATAGCTGAAGTAGTGACAGCATATGAATGTTAGATGGCTACAATCTTATTTTAATTATGTAGAATCAAGCATATTTTTCCGTGGTGAATCGAGATGTTTCTGGCTCAGAATCAGAATTTATTGTCATGAACAAGTCATGAAATTCGGAGTTTTGTGGCAATATTATAATACAAACATTCATATTATAATCATCTTACAAAATTACTATACAAAAATAATAACAGTGCATGAAAAGTAAGGCAGGTCTGGTTCATTAATTATTCAGGAATCTAATGGCAGCGAGGAATAAGCTGTCCTTGTGCCGTTGAGTGCTTGTCTTTTAACTGTGTATTCTTAATGCAGGTGGATTAGGCATATTTCAAAACATGGAATTTAATTGACTTTAGGCTCCTCTACCTTTCTCCCCGATGGTAGCAGAGTGAAGAGGATGTGTCCTGGGTGGTGGGGGTCTTTGAAGATAGAGGCTGCTTCTTTAAGACACCGCCTCGTGTAGATGTTGTCGATGGAGTGATGTCTGGTGCCTGTGATGTCACAGGCCGAGTTAACAGCCCTTTGGAGTTTATTCTTACCCTGAGAGTTGGCACCTCCATACTAGGCAGTGATGCAACCAGCCAGAATACTCTCCATGGTACACCTGTAGGAAGGAGTTTATGAGAGTCTTCATCAAATAGTGTTTAATACAACAGACAGATGACCACCGTGGTATTCTGTATTTAACCCCAACTGTAAATAGACTGACTTTGTGACATCAATTTCCCGCAGAACAGCTAATCTGAAATACAACGTACAAGGAGTGCTTGGATTTGTGTTCCATTTTACCTCTATCATCTCTCCATCTGCTTCCAAAAAGAAATACTGAAGATTCAGCATTGGGCTATTTTCCAATTCAGTGGTCACCAGGAATAAATATTATGTTCTTGTCTCTCAGCTTCATTGAATTTCTTCTATAAATCACCTAGCAACCACTCTTCTTTGAAATGTTATATTTCACTGCTCCACTGGTGAGTAAAACCACGACAAGATGATATTTAAGTCCTTATCAATCAATCTTTGTTTGACATTGCGACTTGTGAAACTTAGATGTTAAAATGTTTTATTTAGAGCTGCCAAATGTACTAAATTTCCAATCAGTGAAACAGAAGGACGAGTTGGAAATGAGATTAACAATGCATGAAATTCCAGAAAGAAATTGCTCAAAATAACTTGCAGTTGCTGAAAAAATAAACAGCATTTTGCATAATCTTAACATCACTACATGTTTTGGATCAACTGCTATATATTTATTTGACTTCTTTGGCTTGGCTTCGCGGACAAAGATTTATGGAGGGGGTAAATGTCCACGTCAGCTGCAGGCTCATTTGTGGCTGACAAGTCCGATGCGGGACAGGCAGACACAGTTGCAGCGGTTGCAGGTGAATATTGGTTGGTTGGGGTTGGGTGTTGGGTTTTTCCTCCTTTGCCTTTTGTCAGTGAGGTGGGCTCTGCGGTCTTCTTCAAAGGAGGTTGCTGCCCCCCAAACTGTGAGGCGCCAAGATGCACGGTTTGAGGTGATATCAGCCCACTGGCGGTGGTCAATGTGGTAGGCACCAAGAGATTTCTTTAGGCAGTCCTTGTACCTTTTCTTTGGTGCACCTCTGTCACGGTGGCCAGTGGAGAGCTCGCCCATATAACACGATCTTGGGAAGGCGATGGTCCTCCATTCTGGAGACATGACCCACCCAGCGCAGCTGGATCTTCAACAGCGTGGACTCGATGCTGTCGGCCTCTGCCATCTCGAGTACTTCGACGTTAGGGATTAAGGCGCTCCAATGAATGTGAGGATGGAGCGGAGACAACGCTGGTGGAAGCGTTCTAGGAGCCGTAGGTGATGCCGGTAGAGGACCCATGATTCGGAGCCGAACAGGAGTGTGGGTATGACAACGGCTCTGTATACGCTTATCTTTGTGAGGTTTTTCAGTTGGTTGTTTTTCCAGACTCTTTTGTGTAGTCTTCCAAAGGCGCTATTTGCCTTGGCGAGTCTGTTGTCTATCTTGTTGTCGATCCTTGCATCTGATGAAATGGTGCAGCCGAGATAGGTAAACTGGTTGACCGTTTTGAGTTTTGTGTGCCCGATGGAGATGTGGGGGATCTGGTAGTCATGGTGGGGAGCTGGCTGATGGAGGACCTCAGTTTTCTTCAGGCTGACTTCCAGGCCAAACATTTTGGCAGTTTCCGCAAAACAGGATGTCAAGCGCTGAAGAGCTGGCTCTGAATGGGCAACTAATGCAGCATCGTCTGCAAAGAGTAGTTCACGGACAAGTTTCTCTTGTGTCTTGGTGTGACCTTGCAGGTGCCTCAGATTGAAGAGACTGCCATCCGTGCGGTACCAGATGTAAACAGCGTCTTCATTGTTGAGGTCTTTCATGGCTTGTTTCAGCATCATGCTGAAGAAGATTGAAAAGAGGGTTGGTGCGAGAACACAGCCTTGCTTCACGCCATTGCTAATGGAGAAGGGTTCAGAGAGCTCATTGCTGTATCTGACCCGACCTTGTTGGTTTTCGTGCAGTTGGATAATCATGTTGAGGAACTTTGGGGGGCATCCGAGGCGCTCTAGTATTTGCCAAAGCCCTTTCCTGCTCACGGTGTCGAAGGCTTTGGTGAGGTCAACAAAGGTGATGTAGAGTCCTTTGTTTTGTTCTCTGCACTTTTCTTGGAGCTGTCTGAGGGCAAAGACCATGTCAGTAGTTCCTCTGTTTGCGCGAAAGCCGCACTGTGATTCTGGGAGAATATTCTCGGCGACACTAGGTATTATTCTATTTAGTAGAATCCTAGCGAAGATTTTGCCTGCAATGGAGAGCAACGTGATTCCCCTGTAGTTTGAGCAGTCTGATTTCTCGCCTTTGTTTTTGTACAGGGTGATGATGGTGGCATCACGAAGATCCTGAGGCAGTTTACCTTGGTCCCAACAAAGCTTGAAAAACTCATGCAGTTTGGCATGCAGAGTTTTGCCGCCAGCCTTCCAGACTTCTGGGGGGATTCCATCCATACCTGCTGCTTTGCCACTTTTCAGTTGTTCGATTGCCTTATATGTCTCATCCTGGGTGAGGACCTCATCCAGCTCTAGCCTTAGGGGCTGTTGAGGGAGCTGGAGCAGGGCGGAATCTTGGACTGAGCGGTTGGCACTGAAAAGAGATTGGAAGTGTTCTAACCATCGGTTGAGGATGGAGATCTTGTCGCTGAGGAGGACTTTGCCATCTGAGCTGCGCAGCGGGCTTTGGACTTGGGGTGAGGGGCCGTACACAGCCTTTAGAGCTTCGTAGAAACCCCTGAAGTCGCCAATGTCCGCGCTGAGCTGGGTTCGCTACTAGCACTAGTACTAGCACTGTACTAAAATAGTTCCAGTGTTGTTCGAGTGAACAACACAGCAGTTCGGTTCCAGCTTTCTCTTAAATTCAACTCCACTTCCCAGTCTTCTGTCCAAGGACAAGCATAATTACGATGCAGCTGGACTAGTAAGGGGGGCTCATTGCTTTGGAAAATTTGGCTGTCTACTTATAGGATTGAAGTGCTCAGAGATCTTGTGTTCGTAAAGTGCTGGCTAATAGAGTTTGATGGCACTAAACTTAAGTGATGAGCGTCTGGAACTCACTGCTTGGGTTAGTCATAGAAGTGGACTCAACTGTAATATTCAAAGGGAGCTGATTCACTGTGTGAAGTTTGGATTGTTATTAGGAGAGTGAAAAAGATTTGGACTAAACCTTTTGCTCTTAGATCGAGCCATTACAAATTTGACAACCCAAAGAATTGCTTTCATGTTCAACTGTGAGTAAATTGTTTTCATTAGAAAAATATTTATACACCATTTAAAAATGTTTCCATTTGTTTCAGTAAATGGTGGCCAATATATCATTTGTGGTATGCAAAATAGGTAATTTGCCCAACAAAAGCCTCTTTTTGCCAAGGGTCTTTTTAATAGAACTTCTAAGTTTGTGTCAAGGAACAAATGAGTATGCACAAAGCTGGGAATCCTCGTTGCCTGAAGAGGGTGCGCAAAATCAGTAAGGACCCCATCCACACCGCACACAGCATCTTTCAGGTGCTCCCGCCACTGTTCCACTCAGCTGAGGAAAACCTTCTTCCTCCAGGCAGTGAGAATTCTGAATGACCAAAGGTACTGCTCACACTAACCATCCAAGACTCTTATATTAACTAAACAATATTTATTTATTTGTAATTTTGTTATGCACCATATAACACTTATCTTAACCCCCAACTATGCATGAATATATAATTTGTTGTACGTCTGTGTGTCTGTGTGGAATACCCAAGTCTCTACAGCTCAGGCACCATTCTCAAAAGGCAGTTCAAAGTTCAGTTTCAGAAATTCAGTGTTGACACATCCACTTGAAATTGATGCATCACGCAGGCTTTAGATCAGCGGTTCTCAACCTTTTTCTTTCCACTCACATCCCACTTTAAGTATTCCCTATGCCATAGGTGCTCTGTGATTAGTAAGGGATTGCTTAAGGTGGTATGTGGGTGGGAAGTTTGAAAACCACTGTTTTAATCGTCCTTGATTGACTCATTATGTGCACGGTTTCAGAACTCCAAACGAAATGGGCCAATGACAATTTTTCTCAAGCAAAATATTTCATTAACAATTGGGTCTAGAGCAGTGGTTCTCAACCTTCCCTTCCCACCCACATCCCACTTCAAGTAATCCCTTACTAATCACAGAGCACCGATGGCATAGGGATTACTTAAAGTGGTATGTGAAAGGAAAGAAAAAGATTGAGAATCACTGCTTTGGATGGATGCAAGGAAGTTCATGAAGTAAGTGGGAATGACTGGGGTGATGGACTGTTTATAAACTCATGAAACTCTTGTCGAGATGCTTCCAGAGAAATGTCCTTTTCAGATGAGTGGCAACCAACATTCCCCTTTTCCTTGGTGTAGGGGTCACGAACTGAGTGATTTTCACAAAGCTTCCAAAACCCCTTAGCTGAACTGTAATATTTCTTCTGTTTCCTGAACCCTTTCCATGGGTCATCCATTTACAGTGACTTTCACTTTTGTTTGGTCACAGAGAGATATTCTCATTCCCCTATAAAATGGAGAAATCAGACAAATAACCACACACGAGGCAGCTTCAGTACTGTATTACAGTACAATTCTGATTATCCAAAATCGGATTCTCTGAGCTCCTGTTATCTTCATTTCAGATAAATGAGGATATCCAAAACAAATCAGAAAACCCCATTTATCCAAAATTTTTCGAGAGTTGAACTGACTGGGGACCTTGGCCTCCAGGCAGCAGCAGCAGTGGACTTCGGGTTGCCAGCAGGAGTGGGATCCTTGGGCTCCTGGCACAAGTAGAGCCTTGGTGGGGAAGTTGGTTATCAGCAATGGCCAGCATTTTTTTATTAGTGAGAATTAAACATTATTTTAATGCTTAAAAAGCCTTACCTTTTTGTTGTTGTTTAAACATCATTATAAGTGATTTGCTGTTGCTACTGGACTATTTTTTAAAAATGACCAGTTCTCTGAAAAAAAACTTTATCCAAAATGGGCCCGGTCCTGACCATTTTGGATAATCGAAGTTGTACTGTGCTTCCCAGAGCTCTGCTCCATAGTACTGCTTCCTTTAAATGGACCCCAAGCAAACTGTGTATTGTGTCTTGAATCTATTGGTCACATGGTCTCTGCATCTGGGTTTTCCAGGGCGCTCTCTCGCTCTCTCTCCCTCTCTCTCGCTCTCTCTCCCTCTCTCTCGCTCTCTCTCCCTCTCTCTCCCTCTCTCTCCCTCTCTCTCCCTCTCTCTCCCTCTCTCTCCCTCTCTCTCCCTCTCTCTCCCTCTCTCTCCCTCTCTCTCCCTCTCTCTCCCTCTCTCTCCCTCTCTCTCCCTCTCTCTCCCTCTCTCTCCCTCTCTCTCCCTCTCTCTCCCTCTCTCTCCCTCTCTCTCCCTCTCTCTCCCTCTCTCTCCCTCTCTCTCCCTCTCTCTCCCTCTCTCTCCCTCTCTCTCCCTCTCTCTCCCTCTCTCTCCCTCTCTCTCCCTCTCTCTCCCTCTCTCTCCCTCTCCCTCCCTCTCCCTCCCTCTCCCTCCCTCTCCCTCCCTCTCCCTCCCTCTCCCTCCCTCTCCCTCCCTCTCCCTCCCTCTCCCTCCCTCTCCCTCCCTCTCCCTACCCTCTCCCTCCCTCTCCCTCCCTCTCCCTCCCTCTCCCTCCCTCTCCCTCCCTCTCCCCCCCTCTCCCCCCCTCTCCCCCCCTCTCCCCCCCTCTCCCCCCCTCTCCCCCCCTCTCCCCCCTCTCTCTCCCCCTCTCTCCCCCTCTCTCCCCCTCTCTCCCCCTCTCTCCCCCTCTCTCCCCTCTCTCTCCCTCTCTCTCCCTCTCTCTCCCTCTCTCCCCCTCTCTCCCCCTCTCTCCCTCTCCCCCTCTCCCCCCCTCCCCCCCCTCTCCCCCTTTCTCTCTCTCTCTCAAGATGTATCCAATTTAGGAACACGCTGTCCTCAGCCTGTCTGTCAACGCACAGTCAACCTCCAAAGCCTGCAGGGTTTTGTTAAATTAGTTCTACTTGTTTCGGGCTGAGAGTCGGAGGAGGCGACATCTGGAGTTCGGGCAACTATCTGGATGAGGAGAAGCTTGGAGAGAGTGAGAGGGTTCGTTAGCCAAGGGGCCAATAAAAGGAGGGTAAGTATAAGGGAGCGGCCAGTGAGGAATGGCCCAGTGAAGGAGTGGGTCTTTGAGGCTTTGGCGAGCAGAGGCTGAGGACAAGCGGGCTGGACTCAAGGTAAGACATTCACAGTTAATTTAATATATATCTGTTTATTTTTTTTTACTTTGTAAGGTGTGAGGAGAAGGAGAAAGGATGAATTTGAGGGCAGTTTTCTGATCTCAGTGTCACATGTGAGAGACATGGAGTCTTCTCTTCTCCCGGACATCCATGTGTGCAGAAAGTGGGCTGAGCAGCAGCATCTAAGGGACCGAGTCAGGGAACTTAAGCTGCAGCTCGATGACCTCTCTCTGGTTCGGGAGAGTGAGGCCATCACGGACAAGGAATGTGGCCTGAAGGACCGGGTCAAGGAACTAGACAAAAGTTACAGGCAGGTGGTCGCACAGGGGCCGCGGGAGGAGGAGTAGTGGGTTACCATTAGGAGAAGGAAAGGGAGGGGTCAGATTCATGTGCAAGCACCCGAGTCTGTAATCTTCAGAAATCGGTAATCCACCTTGAGTACTGAGTAGAGGGATAGTCAGACTATGGTGGGCAGAGGTGTAGTATCAACCTCTGTGACCCAGAAAGGTAGGGATAAAAGGAAAAGGGCGATAATTATAGGGGATTCAATGGTTAGGAGGACAGACAGAGGTTTTTGTGGATGTGATAAGGAAAACCTGATGGTGGTTTGCCTCCCTGGTGCCAGGGTCCAGGATGTGACTATGTGTGTTCAGAACATCCTAAAAGGGGAGGGTGAGGAACCTGAGGTTGTGACACATGTTGGTACCAATGATGTTGAAAGGAAGAAGGAAGTGATCCTGCAGAATGAGTATAGGGAGTTGGGTAGGGAGCTTAAAAGGAGGACCACTAAGGGGGAAATCTCTGGATTGCTTCCTGTGCCACGTGACAGTGAGGACAGAAATAGAATTAGGTGGAGGTTAAACGCGTGGCTAAAGGGGTAGAGTAAGAGACAGGGTTTCAAGTTCTTGGACCACTGGCACCTTTTTTGGGGAAGATGAGACCTATACCGTAATGATGGGTTACATCTTAATCCCAGAGGGACCAATCTCCTGGTGGGGGCATTTGGTAGGGCTGTCGGTGGGGGGGTTCAAACTAGTATGGTTGGGGACAGGGTTTCAAGTTAGGCAAGACAGCAGGGTGAGGGTTAGTAGGCTAAGTAAAGAGACAAGTTTGAATAATTTGAGGGAGGAAAAGCAGGAAGTAGTAAAAGGATGTTTTAGTGAAAATTGTGAGAATGGAAGAGAGGAGGATATGCAGAAGGTAGAATGTAGGAGATCCTTGAGATGTATTTATAGGAAGGTTGTGACTGGCAGTTAAATGTTCCAGGATTTCGTTGCTTTAGATGCGACAGAGTTAGTCGATTAAGACGGGGAGGTGTGGCATTACTTGTCAGAGAGGATATTACAGCAGGGCTGAGGCAAGATAGACTGGAGAGCTCGTTGAGGGAGGCAGTGTGGGTAGAGCTGAAAAATAAGAAGGGTGAGGTTACTATTATGGGGGTATATTATAGGCCTCCAAATGAGGAAAGGGAACTTGAAGAGAAAAAGTGCAAGGAAATAGGTGAAATGTGAAGGAGAAATAGGGTGGTGTTGGTTGGGGATTTCAATTTTCCAAAAATAGATTGGGAAACGCAGTCAGTAAAAGGGCAGGATGGCTTAGAATTTATGCATTGTGTTCAGGATTGCTTTTTGCAGTAATATGTTGAGACGCCAACTAGAGGGGGAGTGGTTTTAGATCTGTTGTTTGAGAATGGAATGGGGCAGGTGACGGAGGTAAGCATTGGAGAGAACTTCAGATCCAGTGATCATGGGTCCATTAGCTTTAGCTTAATGATGGAAAGGGAAAGGTCGGGTCCGAGATTGAAGGTCTTCGAGTGGGGGAAGGCCAGATTTGGAGAAATTAGAAGGGATTTGCAGAGAGTTGTGTGGCCTGATCTTTTTGCCGGAAAGGATGTAGAGGAAATTTGGGGGGCATTTAGGGGTGAGATTTTGAGAGTACAGGATCTTTATGTTCCAGTCAGGCCGAAGGGGAAGACTAAAGATTCGAGGGAGCCATGGTTTTCTGATGAAATTAAGAAGTTGGTTCGGGACAAGAGGAAGGCCTATATCAAATATAAAAAACAAGGGATTGAGGAGATGTATGATCGTTATTTAGGTTGTAGGAAGAACCTTAAGAGGGAAATTGGAAAGGCAAAAAGAAGGTATGAGGAGTCCATAGCTAATAAGGCAAAGGGAAATCATAAGGGTTTTTACAAATATGTGAACAGTTAAAGAAGGGTTAAGGATAGAATAGGTCCACTGGATGATGGGACTGGTGAACTATGTCAGGAACCGTAAGAGATGGGAGAAAATTGAACAATTTTTTCTCGTCCGTATTCATGAGGGAAAGGAACATTGGGCTATATGAGATAAGAGAGGCAGAGGGCTTAGTTATAGAAAGGATAGGGATTAGTAAAGCAAGAGTTTTTGGAGCTTCTTGGGTCAATTAAGGTGGATAAGTCTCCTGGTCCTAATGGGATTTTTACCAGGACTTTAAGGGAGGTCAGGGAACAAATAGCGGGGGCACTGACAGTGATTTTTCAAAGATCACTGGAGGAGGGGGTGGTACCACAGGATTGGAGGATTGCAAATGGAGTTCCATTGTTCAAAACAGGCAGTAGGTGGAGGCCAAGTAATGATCGGCCAATAAGTTTGACTTCGGTGGTGGGGAAGGTTATGGAGGATATTCTTCGAGATAGTATACACTCATATCTGGATAGGCAGGGATTGGTTAGGGGGACCCAGAATGGGTTTGTAAATGGAAAGTCATGTTTGATGAGCCTTGTTGAGTTTTTTGAGGAAGTGACAAAAAAGGTGGATGAAGGTAGAGCGGTGGATGTGATCTATTTGGATTTTAGTAAGGCTTTTGATAAGGTTCTGCATGGAAAGTTAATAAGGAAGGTTCAGTCACTAGGAATTAGTAGAGAAATTGTGACTTGTGTTCAAAGGTGGCTGGGAGATAGACAGCAGAGAGTCATGGTGTACAACTGTATGTCAGGTTGGAGGGCTGTTACAAGCAGGGTGCCTCAGGGATTGGTGCTGGGTCCCTTGTTGGTTATCATTTATATTAATGAGGGTGTGGTTAACTGGGTAAGCAAATATGCAGATTATACAAAAATAGGGGGAGGGCTGGATAGTGAGGTAGATTTTCTTGGATTTGATTTGTTTGGAAGAGTGGGCTGAAAGATGGCAGATGGAATTCAATGTAGACAAGTGTGAGGTGTTACATTTCGGTAAAAATAACCAGAATAGAACATATACAGTTAAGGGGAGAGCATTGAGGCACACAGAGGAGGAAAGGGACCTGAGGGTTATGGTACAGAGTTCACTGAAAGTGGATTCCCATGTAGACAGGGTGCTTAAGAAGGCATATGGTACGCTGGCCTTCATAAATCATAGTGTAGAGTATCGGAGCTGGAAGGTGATGCTGCAGCTGTTTAAGGCATTGGTGAGGCCAGGTTTAGAGTATTGTGTTCAGTTCTGGTCTCCAAATTATAGAAAGGATATAGATAAAGTGGAGAGGGTGCAGAGAAGGTTTACAAGGATGTTGCCTGGCTTGCAGCATCTGGATTACAGGGAGAGATTAAGGAGACTGGGACTTTATTCATTGGAACGTAGATGACTGAGAGGGGACGATAGAGGTATTTAAAGTTATGAAAGGAATAGATAGACTAGACATAAACAGACTCTTTCCCCTGAGGCAGGGGAGGTTGGAACCAGAGGCCATGAGTTAAGGGTAAGGGGGCAACACTTTAGGAGAAATATTAGAGGTGGCTTTTTCACTCAGCGAGTGGTGACAGAACGGAATGATCTTCCAAATGAGATAGTTGCGGCAGGGTCCCTTCTGACATTTAAGAGAAGGTTGGATCCAAACACTGTGCTCCACACCAGGGTCATGCCCAGCGCGGAATGCCACACTGACCAGCTTGTTCGCTGCAAGCTCAACCTTCACTTCAAGCCAAAGTCCAGGAACAGTAAAGCCCCCAGAAAGAGGTTCAATCTTGGAAACTTGCAGTCAGACGAAGTGAGAGGAAACTTCCAGGCAAACCTCAAAGCAAAGCTCGAGGATGCAATCCGCCTCACGGACTCGTCCCCTGAAACCCTCTGGGATCAGCTGAAGACTGCCATACTGCAATCCACTGAAGAGGTACTGGGCTTCTCCTCCAGGAAAAACAAGGACTGGTTCAATGAAAACAACCAGGAAATCCAGGAGCTGCTGGCAAAGAAGCGAGCTGCCCACCAGGCTCACCTTGCAAAGCCGTCCTGGCCAGAGCAGAAACGAGCCTTCCGTCGCGCATGCAGCCATCTTCAGCGCAAACTCCGGGAGATCTAAAATGAGTGGTGGACTAGCCTCGCCAAACGAACCCAGCTCAGCGCGGACATTGGCGACTTCAGGGGTTTTTACGAGGCTCTAAAGGCTGTGTTCGACCCCTCACCCCAAGTCCAAAGCCTGCTGCGCAGCTCAGACGGCAAAGTCCGCAGCGACAAGATCTCTATCCTCAACCGATGGTCAGAACACTTCCAATCTCTTTTCAGTGCCAACCGCTCAGTCCAAGAATCCACCCTGCTCCAGCTCCCTCAACATCCCTTAAGGCTAGAACTGGATGAGGTCCTCACCCGGGAAGAGACATATAAGGCAATTGAACAACTGAAAAGTGGCAAAGCAGCAGGTATGGATGGAATCCACCCCCAGAGGTCTGGAAGGCTGGCGTCAAAACTCTGCATGCCAAACTGCATTAGTTTTTCAAGCTCTGCTGCGACCAAGGAAAGCTGCCTCAGGTTCTTTGTGATGCCATCATTATCACCCTGTACAAAAACAAAGGCGAGAAATCAGACTGCTCAAACTACAGGGGAATCACGCTGCTCTCCATTGCAGGCAAAATCTTCGCTAGGATTCTCCTAAATAGAATAATACCTAGTGTCGCCGAGAATATTCTCCCAGAATCACAGTGCGGGTTTCGCGCAAACAGAGGAACTACTGACATGGTCTTTGCCCTCAGACAGCTCCAAGAAAAGTGCAGAGAACAAAACAAAGGACTCTACATCACCTTTGTTGACCTCACCAAAGCCTTCGACACCGTGAGGCAAATACAAGAGCGCCTCGGATGCCCCCCAAAGTTCCTCAACATGGTTATCCAACTGCACGAAAACCAACAAGGTCAGGTCAGATACAGCAATGAGCTCTCTGAACCCTTCTCCATTAGCAATGGCGTGAAGCAAGGCTGCGTTCTCGCACCAACCCTCTTTTCAATCTTCTTCAGCATGATGCTGAAACAAGCCATGAAAGACCTCAACAATGAAGACGCTGTTTACATCCGGTACCGCACGGATGGCAGTCTCTTCAATCTGAGGCGCCTGCAAGCTCACACCAAGACACAAGAGCAACTTGTCCGTGAACTACTCTTTGCAGACGATGCCGCTTTAGTTGCCCATTCAGAGCCAGCTCTTCAGCGCTTAACGTCCTGTTTTGCGGAAACTGCCAAAATGTTTGGCCTGGAAGTCAGCCTGAAGAAAACTGAGGTCCTCCATCAGCCAGCTCCCCACATCTCCATCGGGCACACAAAACTCAAAACGGTCAACCAGTTTACCTATCTCGGCTGCACCATTTCATCGGATGCAAGGATCGACAACGAGATAGATAACAGACTCGCCAAGGCAAATAGCGCCTTTGGAAGACGACATAAAAGAGTCTGGAAAAACAACCAACTGAAAAATCTCACAAAGATAAGCGTATACAGAGCCGTTGTCATACCCACACTCCTGTTCGACTCCGAATCATGGGTCCTCTACCGGCATCACCTACGGCTCCTAGAACGCTTCCATCAGTGTTGTCTCGCCTCCATCCTCAACATTCATTGGAGCGACTTCATCACCAACATCGAAGTATTCGAGATGGCAGAGGCCGACAGCATCGAATCCACGCTGCTGAAGATCCAGCTGCGCTGGGTAGGTCACGTCTCCAGAATGGAGGACCATCGCTTTCCCAAGATCGTGTTATATGGCAAGCTCTCCACTGGCCACCGAGACAGAGGTGCACCAAAGAAGAGGTACAAGGACTGCCTAAAAAAAATCTCTTGGTGCCTGCCACATTGACCACTGCCAGTGGGCTGATATCGCCTCAAACCGTGCATCTTGGCGCCTCACAGTTCGGCGGGCAGCAACCTCCTTTGAAGAAGACCGCAGAGCCCACCTCACTGACAAAAGACAAAGGAGGAAAAACCCAACCCCAACCAACCAATTTTCCCTTGCAACCGCTGCAACCGTGTCTGCCTGTCCCGCATTGGACTTTTCAGCCGCAAACGAGCCTGCAACTGTCGTGGACATTACCCCTCCATAAATCTTCGACGGCCAAGCCAAGCCAAAGAGAAGAGAGAGGATGTGTACGTGGAGGTGAGGGGGTTGGAGGGTTATTGGCGGAGAGCAGGAGGTTTGAGCTAGTGGAGTTGTTCTAATGAACCGGTGCGGACTCGAAAGGCCGACATAGCCTGTTTCCGCTTCGTAAATGGTTATATTGTTATAAAGTGACAGTCCCACACAAATGGAAAATTAACAGAACATGGGACCATGTAATAGTATGAATATGCATTGTTTGTCAGTATGTGTGTTTATGTCTGGTCGTGTGTCTGCATGTTTTGCACCAGAGAATGCTGTTTCGTCAGATTGTGTTTGTGCAATCAGATGATTATAAAATTGACGATGACTTCAACAATAGAGCATTTAAACAGAGGCCTTGAGATTTCAGTGAAGATAGATTTTAGTGCAGAAGAGGTCAAGCCTGTGAACCCACTGAGTATTTCCAGCATTTTCTTCATTTGATGCCCAGCATCTGAAGTAATTTTCTTTTATTTTTAAGGCGATACCTTGAAAAGTGCTTCTTTGTTGTAAATTTCATTTAAATTGTAATTAATTAGATTTAGAGTGACTTTCAATAAGCAATTAGATAGAACATCTGAACATGGTATTTGTCGATGTTCTGTCGTATGGGAATGGAGATGGCCCAGCAAATGCCTCTAAAATGTGTGATTAGAGTTTCTGAGTTTTAGTGCCTGGTTTCATTTTAAAGCATGCAGGAGACAGAGAATTCTTGGAATAGGCACTTCAGAAGATGGTGGCTATGGCACTACAGCATATTTAGATCAAGTAATAATTGGCTTCTCATCAAAGAAAAAGGGAGGAGGAGGCAAGTAGCGCAGGAGTCCTCGCACAATTTAGCCCTCGAACCAATAAGGTTGAAGGTATCTAGTGCTGATAACTCTACACTTGAACAATTAATTAATAAGTAAGATTCCAAAAAATCTGCTAAATGACCATTCATAAATCCCGCTGGGTTTGGCATCTGGCTCACCAGGTAAATCTCTGGGAGCTCAGTTCCTGCACTCTTTTTAAGCTTAGTTCATTCCCTGGGAAATTTATTATAATGCTGCGTTGTATATTTTTTTTAAAGTTTGGTTAAATTGCATGAGTTTCAATGTGAATAGCATTTAAATGTAGAAAATCTGCTAATGAAGCACTTCGACCACCTCTAGCATTCTAATCTTATTTTATATATGCAGGAACAACAAAATGAAAAATTCTAGTGGCCTCTGGGGGAATTGGGAGATGTTGAAGACAAGCTTTTTCAAGCATGAGATTGGCCTATTTGGGGCCATAGTAATGTTGTTATTGAAAGCAAAAGAACAATATTGGTATTTGTGGTTTTGTTGGAATGAATGGTCCAGGAAATAAAAACAATTTTTAGTGAATTATATCCTCCATGTAACATCAGTTCTATACACTGCTGCCTCTAGGAATAGAAGGATAAGAGACATTAACACATGGCTGAAAAAATGGAGCAGCAAGTAAGACCTCAGACTCCTGGGCATTTGACCCAGTTGTCAGACAGGGCGCACAAGTGGTGGCCCTTAGAGGTAATCCAAGTATGTTCCCACCAGAGGGAAAGGGAGCCTAACCAAAGCCAGAGCATCTTGAATGAAGAGAAAATAAAATGAGGAAGAAAATGGGAATGTCTGACTGATGTTGGGTTGATGGTATAAGTGATAACTAGACCAGAGACGGAATAAAAAAGAAACAAGCATGCAAGTACACTGGCAACTAAAATATAAAAATCAGTCTTCTACATGCACAAATAATGGGAAGAAGAAGGGGTAATAAAGGAGATCTGTCATGGAGATGGATGGCATGGCAGAGTTGTAAATGAGTGAATCTGTCACTCGAGATGGTGCAGAATCAGGCAAGTCATTTACCAGATCTAAAGGGCCTGCAGTTTCTCCTCCCTCAGCTTCTCTTCCCATAAGCAGTCCTCCATTCTCACTCCTCTTCCTTTGTCAAGTTTAGCTTTTGGTTGTCTGGCCTGCTGTCTCCTAATGTGCCTTGATGTTGAATTTTGTTCAGTAACCTTAGATTATTTCAGTCCATTAAGAGAGCAGTAAACCCGAGTTTATTCCCAACTTATGGTTCTGTCTTTGTGAATTTACCTCTGACCACTTGGGTTACCTGTAGGTGCTCCCGATTTCCACCCATGCCCCAAAAAATCATGGGTTGGTAGGTTAATTGGCCACATGAAATTGCCCTGAATATGTAGGTGAGTGGTGGAATCAGAGGTACAGATGGGAATATGACCAGAATAAAATGGAATTAATGCAAATGCATCAGGTCTTAAGGCCCTCCTTCCATGTTGTGTGACTGATTCTATGCTCCTCTTAATGCAGGTTATTATTACTGCCTGTACTTTTTTATGTGAAGAAACAATCACATTAAACAAGAATTCATGCATCTTGCACCCTATAAATTAATTGTCAGAATGTCGTGCCATTTTTATGTATTGCCTATCAGTTGTATGGAGGAAATCTATTGGTGTCTAGGGCAAACGTAAAGTGGAAGACAAAACTTTCTTCTATGTTCGGTAGTGTTTAGCTTCTTTGATGCCATTCACCAATCAATTGTGATTGCTTATTAAGTTCCCTTGCCTGTTATTAATGATTTTAACTGTCATTTCACAGATTGATGAATTATTTTGAATAAACATTATAACAATTTGATACAGAAATAAAGATAATTCTCTGCATTTCAAATTTTACTGCAAGAATAAGGGTACATTTAATTTATGAGTGAAAACTGAGCCGCTGGTAGCTTATTGCTTCTTGTGAGTGTCGCCCAGAGAAAATGTAAAAGGTAAATTCACAACTGTTGCGTTGTTTTGGAATATATTAAACAACCAGTAAGCTCCACATTTATCAACTCTCAAATCGTATGCAACGCTGAGTATAAATTGATGCTGTGTATTTAAAACATAAGAAGTACATAGAACAGCTGTTTATCAACACAGGATAATTGAAACATTTATGCTGTATCACAATTCAACTTCCGTTGGGGGTATAAAAGAAATGATTGGTACTCTAGACTTGGAAATGCCATTTGGTTGAAACCAATTGGGAGTGTTAATACTAAAACGATATTTTACAAATGATACTTTTCACACAATGGAAATTTAATGTATTTTTGAAATGTTGTTTTATACATCTGATAGTAAATATCGGACACTCAATTGTGTACAATTGCTTTGAACAAATCTGTTTTTTCCAGAGGCTAGACAAGTTGACCCAACACGCCAGTTCAGTTTTTAGTTTATCTGAGGTTAAATAATTGAGCAGTCCATTCTACTTTATTAGGATTTATTCCTCGTATTTCACCTAGTAAATAATTACAATTTTTATTCTGTGAATTTAAAGGTAGCACATTAATTATTTGATGATATCGGAAAACTGGCAAAAAAAATGAGAACAGTATCTTTTTCTTTGATAGCCAAACAATGGACAATCACAAATGGTTGAGCATAGTAGTTTCATTCAATTGAATTTTCTGTGATTGCTATTCTGTATTATGTGTTCTTTGCCACAGTTTGTTTCAACCCCATTTGTTTGTTTTCTTTAAATCTGATGGAAAACTCAATAAAGATAAATTTTCTTTGTCTGTTATAATTGGATTTTTATCTGTTTAGCAGCTATTACTGAGCAAGGGAGATGTGATAGGGATAGGAGGGTACTGACTTGAACAAAAACACATGATGCATGCAATTGCACAGTACCTGCAATGTCTAATTACCTTCTGCTGCAGCTGGCAAATTACTGTCAAGTGGTCACTGCTAATGGAGTAAAATATGTGCTGTATAATTGGAAGTAAGACAGTAAATCCTTTATCATTTGTACCCAAGTCCCACATTTCTTGGATGAAATTCATCAATATCAGAGTGTTCTTTTCAAGAACATGAGAAGACTTTTGTATTCACATTTCCTTGTCGTGAAATGCACTCTTTGTGCCTTATACATGACACATTAATCTGCACTTTTGAAAATTGCACTGGAAAATCTATAAATTACACAGTTACAAAACTTTTTCGGATACTGAGCAAAAATCTAAAAACATCCATAGTTTTTCAATCCTCAAGTGTGTCAGACTAAGTAGAAAAACAAATTTAAATCATCTTTGACAGTGACCAAATGAATGCATGTGCTGTAGATGTTCCAAAACTAAATAATCTGCAGAAAATACATTACCATAAAATTTCCTTTCCCATTTCCACCATCTTAAATTGCCGTTTTTTTTTTGTTTCACCTTTTTGTCCATGAGCTAACTGCATGTGCCCAACCAAAAGCTAAGTTTGTGTAGCATTGTCAGGGTCTGAACTTCTTAACATCGCCTTTGATTAATTGCTGAAGTTTCTTTCCATGAATATAAAATCTTTGTACCTTTTTAATGCAGGATCTATAAAAGTCCATTGTCCCTTTTTAGAAGTTCAGTGTCTATTTATTGTACTCCTTTACACTAGTTAGTTGGTTACGATTTTGAACCGACAGTGAGAAAAAGTGACAGAACAGTTCTTTGAAACTTTAATACAGACCATCAGTGTTAGAATGAAATACTGATCTCATAAATTACTGATGGGGAATAGATTTGATGACATTCCCAAAAAATGACTCATTCATGAATATCATTCTGAATAATTAAAAAGTAACTACTGGTAATCAAGTAGTTGAACGTGCACTTTAAGTCTTGAGGCTTTAGCTTGATAAAATTGCTTTATAATACATACTACTTTTTGTTTTTCCATCAGTTGTATGCTGGAGCTGTCCTTGAAGTATGTGGATGAAAATTGGGAAGGTTCCCCCAAGTCCAGGGTAAGTACATAAAAACTACTTTTGAACAATAGCTGTCTTAGTTTTAGTACAATGAGATCTTGATATCTGCAGATCAAATTATATATAACTTGCAATGTTGTTGCACAGAACATTTCCATTGGTCTGGTAGACTGACAATTAAATAAATTACGCTTTAGCTGAGTGATAGCAGTTTTTGCCCCGATTCAGAAAGATATGGATTGTTACCCCATTCAGGGTCACATTTATTGTCCAATATCCAATATTCAACCTGTCACCAATAAAACTAAAGCTAATTATATTCCCTGCAATGACAGGGATATTGACTACCCTAGCTCTAGAAAAATGAGTCACTTGAGATCATGTGGTGTCTTGTTTTTGGAGTCAGATCCCATCCTTTCTTACTAATGATTTAAAAGGAATAACATGGATGATAATATAAAATGTAACCAGGTCCAGAAATTGGGGATTTTGCATTCCCAAGCCTGAACAAGGCATGAGAAAATGTTCAAATGCTGGTTCTTTTTAAAGGTAGACATTTCAAATGGCAAAATATTTTTCTCAAACATTTTCCACCTGTGTGGTTTCCTGGTATCATATTTGGATTTGCCATTGATTAATTGAAAGAAGTTAATTTCCAGTATTAGTTCACAATTTCAATTTCATTGTGTCATGTAACCATTACATTCATAGATTCGAAGCTGTTTGCTCTCAAATGGATGAAAGAAATGAGGTAGTGTGACATGGCCTGTGTAAACAGGTCATCCTCTGGGCCAGAACTTGCCTGTACTGTCAGACATCCAAGGTGCAGAGGCACATGAAAGCCCCTCTTCAGCCTTCCTGCCGACACACAGACGATTTGACTACGTCCACGTGGACATCGTCAAGCCGCTGCCGATTTCCAGAGGCGCCATGTACCTGTTCACGATGATGGACAGGTTCACTAGATGGTCAGAAGCAGTCCTGCTCTTGAACATCTCCATGACATCCTGCACCAGGACCATCATTGCCAACTGAATAGCCCATGCAGCTTTCCTTCCAATATCACGCTCCATGTAGATTGGCCATGAAGTCCTGGATGTTGGGTATCTGTCATGGCATCATTGAGCTGGCAGTAGTCCCCACAAGGTCCAGAAGACTTCAGCAGCATGTGTAGAGGAGAGCTCCATGGGCTGTCCCAGCACCAAACGAGTCTAATCTCCTCCATGTTCCTGAATTCTTCCTCAGCGAGCTGCAGCTTGTCAGGAGGAAGCCTGCTTGTAGTGGCGGTCCCTGTATGGGGATGTGATGCTGGACGCCATGTTTTGGGACCACAGTGGAGAACTGTGGCTTTTTAAAGGCGGGGAATCCTGCCAAGATTCTGGCAAACTCATTGCTTGATAAGGTTACCAAGTCAAGATGGGGGGCCAGGAACTTGGCTTCTTGAAAGTAAAGGTCTGGAAGATCCTGGAATTGACCAGCTGGCATCTTTTTAGGTCCACCAGGAGGCAGTGGGCTCGAAGGAAGTCTGCACCCAGTAGGGGCTGAGACACGCCCACCAAAGTGGAGGTAAAATGGCAGGAGCCGAACTCAAGCGGGATGGTCCATACACCGTACATATGAATGCTGCTTTGTTAGTGGCGGTGAGGACAATCCCAACTTCCCACTGCAGGTGTCTCAGTTCGAGGGGAGCAAAATGCTGACCTCTGAAACGCCGGCCTGAGTGCCAGTCCCATAGATAAATGAGACTGTCTCGGTGCCTGATCATCAGAGCCATCAGCGACGACCAGCTCCGGCGATTCCGGGTCGGAATAAGGTGAATGGCAGCGGCGGACTCCAGAACCCCATTTCTGATGGTAGAAATGCCACTACTCCGAGTTTGAATCTTGGAGGAGCGGGAGAGAGACTGGGCGCGATGCAGAAAATTGGTCAACGGACACCCCGCTATATTGCTTGTCATACCGCAGGACATCCACATGGGCTCCCAACCTGTGTGGGCACAGAAGTCGTCGTCCGTGAGGAGTAGGCGGATCTCTTCCTGCATCTGTTTGAGAAATATCTACTCAAAACAGTAAGCAGGGCCTGTGGCCATCCATTAACGCCATCATATCATTCATAAGGGCAGATGGCATGCGGTCACTCAGACCATCCATGTAGAGCAGCCGTGCCGCTTGTTCACGGCAGGAAAGGCCGAAGATGTGGATAAGGAGCACCTTAATTGCCTCATACCTGTTGGCAGCTAGCGGCTGATGTCAGAAGTCAATGATTCATCTGGCAGTCTCCTGCTTGAGCGAACTGACCACATAGTAATATCTTGTTGAGTCTGCAATGATCTGCCTGACCTGAAACTGGGCCTCAGTCTGTTCGAACTAGACTTGACGGCTATGAGGTCCAAAAGGTCAGCAGCTTCAGTGAGACTGTGTTACGTGCTCTCGTGTCGTTCATCGTGGGGTCAAAAATGCCGTTTTGGACCATCGGGGTCACCACTGTAGTTGGTTGGTTCAGCTCAATCACAGCTTCCGTGTGGTTTTTCTTTCATTCTCTGCAAAACATACCGACCACAGTAGATTTTCTGATGGGCTTTGAAAATTTTTGACAAATTACCATGGGATTATATTGGAATCTACTTAATGAGCATTAATTAGATTTCTTTGGCTTGGCTTCGCGGACGAAGATTTATGGAGGGGGTAAAGAGTCCACGTCAGCTGCAGGCTCGTTTGTGGCTGACAGAACAAATTGATTGAAGAGCTGGTTAGGAGGGTAGAAATGCAGTGCATAAACAGAACATTTCTGGAGTTGACTGTCAAATCCTACATCTTTTCCACCATTCCATTCAATCTTGGCTCATCATCTATATCATATTTCTGCTCTCTCCCCATGCCTGAGAAATATATTCTTTAAAGCAAATAGAATGAGGGAACTTCTCATCTCAGATCTCCTTCTTTATTAACCTGTGACTGACTCTTTTTCTAAATATCAGAACAGGAGTCTCCCCAGCCCTGTCAATATGTCGTCACTTTCAAGATTTCAAATAGATCCCCTTTCATTCTTCAAAGCTCTAATGCATAAACCCAGCTCACATTATCTCTGCTCATATGGCACTCCTATCTGAGGAATCTTTGCTGTATTCCCTCAATTTAAAAAACAAGAAATGGGTTGTAATAAATAAACAATAATGTCCTTTGGGATTCTTTCCTGGTGCAATGTTTCTCTTTGTATTTCTTTGATACAAGGCAAAAGATAGCTATATTCAAGTGCACAGATGTTATTATAATAAAATGAAAATAAATTACAGGGGTATAGGTAAAGGAGAAAAAAGATGCATTAAATATTGGTGTCAGTATGCATGATAAATTTCCTTGGTTAAAAAATTGTAATTTGTGAGACTATTGAATCAGATTAAAGATCAAATGATTTCCAAGGGAAATAATAGATGTTCTTTCTATCACTAAGCAAATAGAGTGTATAGTGTTACAAGATCAAACCAGCAACCACAAAGAATACATATCACACAGGGGTAAAGATGAACAATTACTTTATGAACAAAAAATTCACAAAACTTTAATTTAAACTCCCCCCTTTTATACAATGCCCACTGGTTACTATGCAAATCTTTATAACAGTATAAAGCTAAAAAATTCCCCAGCCTAAATATAACATGTAATTAAAGTCTAAGTTATATTTCTAACCAGCCCACAGAAAAACTTAGACACAAAACAAACACAAAACACACAAGACTCACAAAACTTCGATCTCAACCGAAGCAAAGATCATAAACAAAATTCAGTTTGTTTGGTAAACTGAAGCCAAAAGATCTTTGTGAGAGAGAGAGAGCACAAAATTTGAAGTTGTCTTGTGTTGCTTGCAGAGAGAGGAACCACTGGCTTGGTCCGGATCCTTCTGGCTGCCTTCAGAATGTTCCTCCTTTTTGAAATCCCAACATTCTAAACTCTTCTCCAGACCATGATTCATGCTCTGGGCCTCCTTCCGCTCCACAGCACCCCCACTGGTGGTTTATCGTCCAAGTCCAAAAATGTTTAGATCATTTTCTGCACATGCCCAGTCCATCTCCCACTCTCTCAGCAGTCCACCTTCACCTTGGCTCTCTAAGACAAACTCACTTTTCAATTTAAAACCACACAACACATAGGCCAATACACAACACAGAACTCTGTAACACCTCCCCTGCTAAAAAAAATTGGTCCACAAGAACAAATTTTTAACAATTAATGGAAGTATTACATGAATAAAATAAAATAAACACTCCATTTTTTTTACAATAAGTATGTGAATAGATTCATATCTACCCAGATTAACATCGTGACAAACAATATGGTATTACATTATCCGTCCCCTTTATGTGTGTTATAATTAAATCATACTCTTGTAATAGTAAGCTCCAATTCAATAACCATCTGTTCTTATTTTTCATTTTAGACAAAAATTAATGGATTATGATCAGTATATATTATTAACGGTTTTTGAGCAGTACAAATATACACATCAAAATGTTACAAAGCTAAAACAAGCGCTAATAACTCCTTCTCAATGGGCAAGTAATTTCATTGATGATCGTTAAACTTTCTCGAGAAGTACAAAATAGTATGTTCTACTCCATCACCATTCTTCTTCTGTAATAGTACTGCACCAACCGGTTCGTCGCTGGTGTCCACGGCTAAAGAGAATGGCTTTTCAAAGTTAGGGAACAAAAGTACAGGCTGATGGCATAAAATTGCCTTTAACTTCAAAAACACTTCCTGGCATGCATCTGACCAGATAAATTTTTCTTTCCTTCCAAGTAGTTTTGTTAATGGGAGTGCAATTTCTGCAAAGTTTTTATAAAATCTACGATAGTAGCCAATCATACCTAGGAATCTCCGACGAGCTTTCTTATTACTGGGGATAGGGAACACAGTGATAGCCAATACATTTGCTCCAACCAATGCCACCAATCCCTGTCCTACCACACAACCCAGATAAATTACAGTGGCATATCCAAACTCACTCTTGTAGAAATTAACTGTGAGGTGTGCTTCCACCAGTCTCTGAAATAACTGCTCTAATTCAAGCATGTGTTCTTCCCATGTATCCATACTAATTATTAAATCATCGATATAGGCTCCAGTGTGCTCCAAAGCCTGAATTACTGCATTAATCATTCTCTAAAATGTGCCAGGTGCAATAACATATGAAAGGCATAACATTATACTCATACAATCCCGAAGGTGTAACAAATGCAGAAATCTCCCTGCCTTTCTCTGTCAAAGGAACACACTAGTATCTTTTTAAGAGAACAATCTTTGTAAGAAACTTAGCCTTCCCCACCTTATCTATACAATCATCTGTTCTGGGAATAGGGAACGCATCAGTCTTTGTCACCATGATTACCTTTTGATAATCTGTACAAAACATAATTGAACTATCTGGCTTAGGCACCAGAACACAGGGTGAACTCCAATTTGAACTTGATTTTCGGATGATGTAATTTTTCAGCATATAATCCACCTCTTGATCCAACAATCTGCTCTTTTCCTGATTAACTCGGTAAGGATGCTGCTTAATAGGCTTAGCATCACTGACCTCCACATCATCACAAGGCACAGTAGTTCTTGTTGGAACATCTGGGAATATATCCTTAAATTTCATAAGTAATGTCATAATTTCTTCCCTTTCTGATTTAGTCAAATGCATTAACTTGGTGTCTAAGTTTTGCAAAACTATAGTATTTTTCAGCCTGGGGCTTATCACTTTCTGTGCTCCTTGACCTTCCACGAAACATATCTCCTCCTTACTCTCCTCTATAACTAACACCTTGGTTGGAATCTTAGTCGCCTCCTCAGTCATTTTCTCAAAGTAAGGTTAAAGCATGTTCACGTGACAGACTTGTGTTTCTCTTCGACGATCAGGCATCTCAATGACATAGGTGACCTGGTTAATTTTTGATTTCACCTTATATAGTCCTGAAAACTGAGCTCTCAAATCGTTTGACTGCATTGGAAACAAAACCAATACTTTGTCGCCAGGTTTAATGTCCCAAATTTTTGCTTTTTGATCATACCGAATTTTCATTTTTCCCTGAGCAGTTTTTAAATTTTTCCTTGCCATCTCGCAAGCCTGATGTAATCTGTTTTTAAATTTGAAAACATAATCCAACAGATTTGATTGTATATCATTATGTATCCAATAGTAATGGACCCCTGACTTCATGACCAAACACCAACTCAAATGGACTAAAGCCAAGAGACTCCTGAGTTGTCTCTCTAACTGCAAACAATAACAAATGGATTCCTTCATCCCAATCCTTATTTATTTTCCACGCAATAAGCCCTCATCATACTTTTCACGGTTAAATGGAACCTTTCCAAGGCCCCTTGACTTTCAGGATGATAGGCAGATAACACAATTTGATTGGCTCCCAATTCATACACCACCTGTTGAAATATTCCAGACATAAAATTACTCCCATGTTCTGATTGAATTTCCCTTTATAGGCCAAACAGTGTGAAAAATGTTAGCATATCCTTCACAATCATCTTTGCTTAAATGTTTCTCAGGGGAATAGCCTCTGGAAACCTTGAAGCTGTGCACATGAGTGTTAATAAATATTAATTTCCTGCTTTGGTTTTTGGCAATGGGCCAACACAATCCACTATCACTTTTGAGAAGGGCTCCCCGAAATCAGGGATGGGTTGTAAAGGTAAAGGTCCTTGATTAGGCTTGTGCACCAGTTGACAAGTATGACAGGTTCTACAAAAGTTCACAACATCCTTTCTTAATTTCGGCCAATAAAACTGTTTCCTTATCTTTTCTACTGTCTTCTTCACTCCAAGATGGCCTCCTAAAGGTATACTATGAGCTATATTTAATTCCTGTAAGTTTTGGGAATTATAACTTGCCTTACTACTGCCCAGTTTTCACTGGCATGTATTACTTGTGGTCTCCATGTTCTCGTCAATATTCCATCTTGAACAAAGTAACCTTCTGGCACAGTTTCAATTTCCTGGTTAGACAGAATCTTATCTCTTATCCCAGCAAGATCAGGATCATTCTTTTGTCTGGCTATTAATTCTTCTCTTGACAACAGCAAAGCTGGATCCTTGGGTTTGTACTCAATGCTTGCCTCTACTACAGGATCATCACAGACTTTATCTACCTCTACCTTTTTCCTAGACATGGCTCTAGTAATGGCACACACAGGGTAGATTTCTAAATCCTTTTTGGACTCATAAACCAATGGCTTACTTGTGAGTTTCACCACAGGTATGACTTTACCCTCTGCTAAATCATTCTCTAACAAAAGAGAAACTCCATCCACCGGCAGACTTGATCTTATCCCTATCGTAACCGGGCCATTTAACCAAGTCTGATTTCATCACTATTCTGTGCAAAGGTATAAGATCCTTGGCAGTAGGAGCAGGAGTAGACTGCTTCCCTCTTCAGGCCTGCCCTGCCATTCAATATGGTCATGTTGGACTCAACTCCTCTTCTGAACCAAAATGATGTAACTGGAAGCTGGAGTCAGTCTTGTGGACTTAATGGAGGGGTTCTGCAAAGCATTCACCCAGTTTGTGTAAGGTTTCACTAATCTGGAGGAGACCAGATTGTGGTCACCAAATTTCTTATGGTGAAATGGAAGTAATGCAAAAGAATCACTCCTACCACTGAAATAAATGTTTGGGTCAATGGATGGTGGGAAGTGAATCAGTGAAAGGACAAATGTATTTGCAAAGACTCTACCCCTTAAATAATGGGCTTTTTGTGATAGGTATTTTATATATTAATGGGTGGGTAGAATAGCTAAACACATCTTCAGACATTGAAGGGAAATGGAGATGAGATGGGAGATTGTGAAAACTTATATAGTAACCTTTTATGTGTCGATGCAATGTAGACATCCCGGGCGTAACTTAATTAATCTTATTTAAGACATATGTTCAGTTTGTTTACTCCTGCTGGAAATGAGATTATCTGAAGGTCAAACAAAACTACAGCTGTGAAGTGGTATTTTTAGGTACTATTGAGATGTACGAGTCTGTCTCCAATAATTCATTCAACGCACTCCTTAATTCTGATTTGATTTTGGTATCTAATGACTCTTAGTAGTTTATTTGTTGCCTTTGGTTTCCACACGCAATCAGCACCATCAACGTGTCTATGGAATGAAGACAATGGTCTAATGGACATTATCTTAACTGACCTTAAAATCTTTGTTTTGCAACTATATTTTATTGGGTTTTTTAAATTTCTTTGTTGCCTATAGTAAAAAGTAATACGAGTTTGTGAATTGTGACCATTCAGTAACACAGCATATGAGGTTGCCATCCAGATATTGCAGGGGGAAAAAAATAATGCTTTAATTTTGCCTTAAGTAAATTTAGGATGGTTGATTGTGAGAACTTCGAAAAAGTAATCTTAGAAAGGGAAGAAAGTTTTTTTTTAAAAATGTTGTTTCCAATTTTTTATTAAGCTTTATGTATCAAAGTATGATTATAACCATTTTGTGTCAAGAGTTGTGATCCAAATAGTCCTCCTATCATAATTTGTACAGCCAAACACTTCCAGCTCATTTTTCATCTCCAAGCTGATTAATTATCACAAACAAACTTTCACCACCAGACATTTATATCATTCATCCTCTTGGTTTCTACATTTTCTAAGTTCTTCCCTTTGTTCTTCCCTCCCCCTTTTCTGCAACTGAAAACACGTTGAGATCTAACTTTTCCTTGTTCTGAGGAAAGCCCATCTCCACAGATGCTGCCTTATTTGCTGAGTATTTCTAACATGTTCTTTTTCTGATTCAGGACCAAAAGTTGTCTTTTCATTTTTTTTGTATTATTGATTGCTTTGGTATCCTGTTTAACAACTAAACAGATTGATAAAGACTACAAACTTTTGATTTAGTGTCAACTGTGATATTCTAAATAGTTTGAAAAGTTTACACAGTAAAAGTGTTGTGCTAACTGCTTCTCCAACCATGCCATGAATTGTCTTGCTGATGAAATTTTCCCCCTTCAGGGTTCTCCAGATGATAACCTCTTTCTTTCAGGTCACCACAGAGTGCATTTTTGTTTCTCTTATTCCAAGTGAAACATTAGACAGCCAGTCCTCTCCTCTTGCACGAATCACAAGGGCTTTGACCAGGCTGAACTAAGAACTCACAACCCATCTTCCAGATGGGGTTTTCCACAAGCTTGCCAGCTTGTCCTCTTCCAGTCCCAGCTGCTGTTACTCTCTGTAACACTGTGTGTCTCTCTCCCTGAGAGAAAGCCTGTTTGATTCTCTCTGCTTGCAAAACCACATGACCCCTCCTTGAACAGCAATTTCCACTCCAGACAGAAGCAGCTCTGACAAGCTCTTTCATCTGTTGTCTTTTTGTAACCAACAATCCATTAGTGAAGTCTCTCGGGCACTCTCCAAAGCTTTTGTAAAGGCACTGAGGCCCCGACATGTCTAGCCCAAGCAGAGCTCCATATTTTAAATAACATCTGTTTTAAAGTGTTTGTATGTGACCTACACTAACAAACCCTGCCTCAATTTATCTCCCAAAAACATATCTATATTCCATCACAAGAGCTGTTACGAAGAGAAAACTCCAAGAATATTCCTATCTGCCATGATGGCAGGATCCAGCATGTTAGTGTTAAAGACAACCACATTCAACTGGACATGCTGAATAGATGATCTATCTTTGCTTTCTCTTGAAAACCCTACTATCTGAGGAGCCAGTTTCCAGGTAATTCAGTTCATTTTGCTCTACTTGCTATCACGAAATAGCTGAGAGTACTGGATATGTCAAAGGCAGTGTCACTGGAAAAACTAACTCCTTTTCTCCTATCACAAATACTGCTTGATCTGCTAAGTGAGTGGTTATCAACCTGTGTTTCCCACTCACATGCCACCTTCAGTAATCCCTTACTAATATAAGAGCTTCTATGACACAGGATGCCATAGGTTCTCTGTACTTAGAAAAGGATTACTTAAGGTGATAAGTGAGTCGGAAAAAAGAGTTGAGAACCACTGTACTAAGCCTTTCGAGCATTTTTCATTTTGTTTCAGATTTCTGATGTTTGCAGTTTTTATTGTTCAATATCTTAGCTGTAGTATTGAAGGCCTGTGCTCCAAGATCGATTACATCTCCAGCCAAGCCAATCCATTACAGTTACAACATTTGACAATATGGAAATGCCCAGGATTATCCACTAAATGTTAAAGCAGGACAAATCCAACCTGGCTCATCTCTGCCTGATCAATCTATCATTCCTCAACAACAAGATGGAACCTGTTGTGAGCAGTGTTAGTTAGTGCTGCTTTCTTGCAGTTAACTCAGCTTGGGCTTTGTAAGCACTAGAGCTCATCAGAGCCATCATTTGAAGATAGCTAAAAGCTGAATTCCACAGTTGAAAAAAGGTTGCACTTGATGTCAAGGCAGCAGTTGAATGAATTCAGCATTATTGAGCTACATTTACTACCTGCAGCAAGCCTTCTGCGATACTGGCGCTCGAATTGCGAAACCGGGCTGTGATGCCACCAGCCAGTGTACTTTCCACAGTCCACCTGTAGAAGTTGTTGGAAGGACACCTTATCTATCATTAGCTCTCTTCCTGCTCACCCCATCACCTCAGCTTCTTTCTCTTTTACCCTCTCACCTGCATCTACCTGTCAGGATATGTTCCTCCACCTTCCCACTGCACCCCCCACTATTTTATTCAGACATCTGTCTGTTTTTTGGCACTCCTGAGGAAGGTTTAGGCCTGAAGCATCGACTGTGCTTTTTATTTTCCATGGATGCAACATGACATGCTGAGTTCCTCCAGCATTTTTGTATATTGCACTTGGCCCAGCATCTGCAGATTTTCTTGTTTACCTCCTGTAGAAGTTCGACAGATTATCCGATGGCATGCTAAATTTCCTCAGACTCCTTAGAAATTCGAGGCAGTGTGCCTTCTTCAGGGATGCCTTGATGTGCTGACTCCTGGAGAGGTCTTCTGAAATATGGACTCCAAGGAACTTGAAGGTTTTGACTCTACTCCTCCTTCCCATCAATGCATTATGTGATCAATCACAAGAGCTAGTCAAAGGCTGGCTAAACTCTGGCAAGTTACTTGCTTCCTGACACCCAGTCTTTTTCATTATCTACAAGGCTATATTGAAGAGCGTAGGGTCATACAGGGTAGAAACGGGACCTTTGGCCCAACTGCCCACGCTTTCCAAAATGTCTGACTCGCACTAGTCCCACCCACATCCCATATCCCTCTAAACCCATCATGTCCATGTACTGTATCTGTCCTTTTTTTTTCTCAAAAAAATAGCATAATGGAATGCACTCCATTGTTGGGTAACTG
This sequence comes from Narcine bancroftii, assembly GCF_036971445.1. Lineage (NCBI taxonomy): Eukaryota > Metazoa > Chordata > Chondrichthyes > Torpediniformes > Narcinidae > Narcine > Narcine bancroftii. Next base: position 133,498,179 of record NC_091473.1, on the reverse strand, counting down.
CACCCTCTCAAGAAGCACAAAAATATCCAGAGCAAAGCAGACCATTTGATGAACTCCCTAATTATAATTTGCACATAGCAACTTCAACAGGAACCATTAACAAAATGCTCTTCAATTTCTTGCTCATTCTGACAGGACTTTTCAAATGTGTGACCTCTGCTCCTAAGAAAGACTGTGGCATCAAATGCTGGGAACAACATGGTTCCCCTTCACGTTACACATCCTCACTTGCTGCCTCTTCACCCTGGAGCTCCCTATCCAACTGCACTACAGAGGGGCACCTTCACCTGAAGACTGCAGCATTTCAGTTAAGCTACCATGTTGTCAAAAGCAATCAAGCTGTCTAGATTCTGGAAAATATGACTGGAAAAGAAAACAGTTGTTGGATATGTTTTTTTAACCTTTCGGTTTTACGAGATCTTTTCCACCAGATTATCAAGAACAGCTGGTTCTTACTCCAAGTTCTGTATTTAATCCCTTAAATCCCTTAAAATCATTATTCGTCATTTCTTTTCCTCTTTGTTCTATCTCTAAATGTCAATTTAAAAAGCAAATAAAATAAGATTCAGAGCTCCTTTGACATTAGATGAGAATGTTGGGCAGTTTCTCAAAGTAGATCATGCTGTAATTAGTATATTTGCCTATGATCTATAAGCAATGATTTAACATCTCACTTTTTATTGGTAGGGAATGCAATGCAAATCTGCCCATTTTCGACCCTCTTAACAATTCTATCGTTGCTTCCCACAACTAAACATACATTTGCCATAAATTTATCTAAATTTCATTGTATCAGTTTCTATAATCAATCTATCTCAATTATGAAACTGATGTCACAAAATAGATCTTCTATCAAACAATAAGATTCATTCACCAACTTTTCTGATCCTAATATATTTTTGCTTGTATCGCACTATTACAATGGAGGGACACGTTATTTGGAAATTATATTTTTTCCTTTTTCCCACTTTAGACTTCTGATAAGTCTTTCTTTTGATAATACAGTATTTAATTTTATCTTGATTATTTTTCAGTCTCTTCTGTGTAGTAAAAACTATGGCATATCCATTGCATGTATTTGCTAGATTCATTCTATTAATTTTTTCATAGAAAAACTCAATTTCCCTTGAGAATAGCAACAAAATTATTATTTTCGTTAGTTCTGTCTACCTGGAGAAATTGCCAGGAAAGTAAAATAGGGAACTGGGCGAGATGCAGTGAGATCTCCAACAAAAATCAGTATGTGATGCCTTAATCAATTGTTAGGTTACACTTAAGAAATGCAGAGTTAGGTATAGGGTGGCAAAGTTGGCGTGGGGGCAGCATGATGACATAGCAGTTAATTAGCGCAACGCCTTTACAGCGCCAGCGATCGGGAGCTGCGTTCAATGCTGTCTGAAAGAAGTTTGTACGTTCCTCCTGTGTCTATGTGGGTTTTCCCCGGAGGCGTTGGTTTCCTCCCACCCATTCAAAACATACTGTGGAATGTAGGTTAATTGGGTGTAAATTTGGCGGTGTGGACTCGTAGGCCTGTTAGTGTGCTGTATGTCTAAATTTAAATGTAAAAATTTGTGGCCACTGGACTCACAGTAGACACGATGAAATAACCACGCACGGCGTTTTTCGAGTGAATCAAACGGATTTACTCTTCATCGCCCGCGCAACCTTTTAAAAGCCTAAATCATCTGACTTGTCCTGACGTCATCACGCACTGACGTCACATAGCCGGTTCGATGCCTTATGGGAGCCATAGCCCCACTACACAGTGCCGCCCCCAGAACTGGCAGAAAGGTTTGTCCGTCTTTTAGGTGGTCAACCTCTGTGACAGACTGTCAGCTGCTGCATTAAGGAAGACTTGTCCACATAAGCTGGTTTAAGCCTGTCAACGTTGAAAGACTGTGGCTTCCCTCCAATGTCCAATGGATAGTTCTGGCGCTTCTGGACAGTAAATCAAAAAGAGGCTTCATGAGAGAGGCCACAATTACAGGAGACCTTCAAAAATCTACTATTTTTGGTACACAGACAGCCAATCTTTTGCTCATAGTTTTGCTATTATCTGATTCCACCTGCATTGAATTCGCCCATCGTTATTGAATGAAGATCTACTGGGACCAATGCCTGAAGAGGGCGCACAAAATCAGTGCACCGGTGCGGACTCGAAAGGCCAACATGGCCTGTTTCCGCTCCGTAAATGGTTATATGGTTATATAAGCTGCTCCCGGAAGAAACCCACAGTAAAAATTTACCATTCCTAAGAATTTCTAGAAGCTTTAAACCATAGCAGGATTTGAATATTTGGTAATGGCCTGAACATTGGATGGCAGTGGGGTCACCCCTTCTGGAGTAATCCTATGCTCCAAGATATCAATTGCTTCTTGTCCAAAAACACATTTATCTGGACTGAAGGTCAGTCCAAATTCTTGAAGACAAATAAAAAGTGTACAAAAATGTTGCAAATGTCCTTCCTTGGCCACACTGGCCACTAAAATGTCATGGAGGTAAATGAAGACATTGGTTATACCACATCCTAAAGTTTCCATCACCCATTGAAGTGATTGAGCAGCATACTTTAATCTGAATGGCATTCGTAAAAATTCGAACAACCCAAATGGGGTAATTATTGCAGTTTTTGGAACGTCTTCCACCTCTAACCAGTATTTGGTAATAGCCACGCACCAAGTCTATTTTGGAGAAGATCTTTGCTCCATTAAAATTAGCCAAGAAATCCTGAATACAAGGTATCGGATAACGATCTTGGATGGTGGTGTTGTTAAGCCGCCTGTAATCTCCACAAGGTCTCCAACCTCCATTGTGTTTTGGGACCATATGTAATGGGGATATCCAGGGGCTGTCAGACCTACGAATTATGCCTAGTTCCTCTTCCTTAGCTAAACACAGCTTCTCTGGAGGAAAGTGACGTGCTTTAGCATGGATAGGTGGGCCGTTAGCACAAATGCAGTGAGTAACACCGTGCTTTGTAGTGGAGGCAGAAAATTGTAGAGCAGTAATCTCAGGGACGTCTTCCAACAGCTTGGAGAATTCATCCACTGGTTTACTTATTGTTTGGAGGCGCAGAGCAGGGGTAGGCATCTACCAGAGAAATGGTCTGAAAAGAAGTTCCATCTATTAACCGACACCCTTTTAAGTTGACGAGGAATGAATGAGCCCGAAGAAAATCTGCACCAAACAAAGGTCGGAATACTGCTGCTATAATAAATGACCAAGTGTAAAGATGATTCTCAGACTTGGCATTCGTCTTCCTGGTGCCAAAGGTCAGAATGTTGGAACTGTTAACTGCTCGTAGTTGCAGGTCCAGGGTGGGATGGCATGTGTCAAAACTGGTGGATGGAAATAGACTAACTTCAATTTTCGCTGGGACAACTGATCCCATACATGCAGTGGGCTTGCAGGTTTGTCGCCAACAGCCGCAGCCCTTACTGGCAGTTGGCCTGGGTGTTTCTGCAAACGAGCAGGGTGGAAGGCACTTGCGGGCATTTATTCCCCAACGCCTGTGATAATAATACCAAGTTGAGGTGTCCACAGGCTGCATGCCCGTTGTGGGGCTTTTTCTGTTTGTAGGGAGTGATGTGTTAAGAGCACTAGAGTGCGACACAGGGTCAAGAGTGGTTGCGCGGACTTGTCTTTCCTTACTGTCCTATTGAGCCAGCCATAGAATGTCTGCTTCTGCCACTACAGCCCTTGGGTCTTCAAATAAACATTTGGATAACAAGAGCCTAAAAACAGCTGCTCGAATAGCATGGGACTTTCGCCAGATGCCAGGAACAGCATTTCATCCATTCATTCTCAAGAGGCGCGGTCTCCCAACCCATCAAGATGCAGTAGTTTGGCTGCCCTTTTCCTACGGGACGTACCATATACCTGTAATGAAAAAGTGCTTTTGAAGTGTCATACTTTCTGGTACGTGGTGGATCCCGTAAGACGTCACCAATCATCTTAGCGATGGCTTGGTCCAGGGCACTGACGAGATGGTAATCACGGGCGGTGTCCAACTTGACTTTGCGAAGATGAAATTGACCTTCAGCCTGTTGGAACCACAGTTCGCTGTCCAGGAAGGGGGCAGCTTCACAGCGATGGCTGCAGAGTCCATGTTCGTCCAAAAATACGTTTTTTGCCTCATCAGAGTCACCAATTGTAGCCACTGGAATCACAGAGGACACGTTGAAATAACCATGCAAGGTATTCTTCGAGTGAATCAAGCGGATTTACTCTTCATAACCCACGCAACCTTTCAAAAGGCTGAATCACGCACCCGACACTCACTGATGACATTATGCACTAGTTCGATGCCTCTGGGAGTTGTAATGCTGCCATAGCGTCGCCACAAATTTAAATTTAAGATACAAGTGATTGTCGACCAAATTTAAGGGATTGGATAGCTGCACTTGTTCCGCATTTTTAAAGCTCTTATTTGGTCATATTGCAAAGCAGTGTTGTGAACAGTCTACTGGAATATTTGAGTTGTTTGGGATAAATTCAAAATATCTTTATCTGTTGTTGATTTTAATGCAATACAATAGTGCACGAGGAAAGTAATTTTTAAATGCAAATTCTTTTCAAAATATTTTAATTGAGTTTAACATTTAAATCCTATCCTATATACAAGTCTACTAATATCATGTCATATCATGTACATATCACAAATTAATATAAATGTAATTCAAAAGACCTATCCATATTTGTTTATTTAACATTATTTCTTAAAAATAATTCTAGCTAGAAACCAAGTACGTTGCGTTAGACGATCCCTTGGTTAAGACGCGGAGTAAATACTGTCTAACTTTATGATGTGATCTAAGGCGACTATAATTAAACCCATATATAACCAGTTAATCTAAAAAAGGAATAAAAAATCTAAAACTAAATGCAAATTTTATGTATTTCTCCCATGCCAACCCCACTCCCTCCCCATTCCGATCTCTGATGCCAGCACTACCCACAATGCTGGACATTGGGAACAAAATGCCATTATAGGTCCTTCAGTACGACAAGAAGCAAAGCTATGAAGAGGAAACTTTCTCCTGTAACCCTAACTGCAGCATGAAATTATCTTTAGATAAATGAAAGAGAGAAAAGGGAATAAAATACAGGATCCGTCAGTTACCATTCCTGAAATCTGATCATTAAGCTCCAAGTTCAACATCACAAGTCATTCAGAAATAATGTGTGTGGTTTTTTTTTCCAAAAGGTCAACTGTTCAGATAGCAAACTTTATCCAGTATCCCAGCTCACAAAGTTAGATCCTTTTTCTCCTTGTTCACCCTCAAAAACTACATCCATCACGTCATTCAAGTTCATATTTATTTGTCTCCAATGTGAGATCATTAGCGAGCCAATCCCAACCTCCCAATCACAAATTTTATTGCAGCAGCGGATACAAGCTCCAATACCGTGAGAGGCCTCGTGGATTTTTTTTGGGGGTTGTTTTGATGGTGCTTTTCAACATTGATTGGAAATTCAGTGGTTATGAAGCACCTCATTGATCTGCACAGAGCCCTTGAATGCTTGAACAATCACTCCTCAGATAGCATAAAAATTAGGAAATATGTCAACACTTGTATTTATTACATTCTCAGAAGGCCTTAATTTTGGAAATCACCCAGAATAAAATGGATTATTAGTCTTTCATCTTTCTGAAGTGGAGGGATAATGTATCATTTTCAAGCAGCAGAATTTTTAAGTTATAACTCATGATGATGTGCATGGATTGTGAAAGCTATCCACATGGAAAGATTATAACCTAATTCATTGTTTCAGACCTCACTACCCTGGAAATGCAAGAACGCATTCCATAAGAAGCTGCCTCATTTATTCGTGCAACCTGGTTAGCAGGAGTCCATGCTTTGAATCGAATACTTAATCATGTGATTGTCGACCAAACTTAAGGGATTGGATAACTGCACTTGTTCGGCAGCTATCAGATGCTACTTTTCATTACATTTTTAAGGCTCATATTTGGTCATATTGCAAAGCAGTGTTGTGAACAGTCCACTGAAATATTTGAATTGTATACTGAAATGCAGAGAGGAAAAGCTTTTGTTTTTTGAGTTATCCAGGCAAGTCAACCCACACTTAAGTATAGCAGATAGTGCAATAACAAATCAAAAGTGCAGGAACTAGTTTTACAGTAAGTCAGAGTCAACGTATAGTGTTACAAAATTAAGAACACAGTATAGAGTTAAAGCCATTCAAAGGTGTCATCTTTGACATTTTAACTTTTGACATTAGAATTGCAATCATCTTTGATATTTTGACTTCTATCAAGCTAAATATTTGCAATTTATTTCTCTAACTATTGTTACTGGATCAATATGTCCTCTTAAAATTGGAGAATATTAATATAACCCACTCTTCACAAAAAAATTACTATTTGCTTAATGCTTGTCTCCTTGTGTTGTGAGTTAATACCACATTCTAATATTATGAAAATTACTTCACTACCTAAAACATGCACATTTCTAAATCATCGTTTAAGATTGCCCGGTAGTGAGGTTGCTATAGCTACACCTATATTATAGCTCTCGGTTCTTGCCCTAAGGCCGTAGATCGAATCCACAAGAGAAGAAACACACACACACACACACACACACACACACACACACACACACACACACACACACACATCAGAAGAGTGTATTCGACACTGACTTTATTGAGTGGCAGCTCTGCCTTATATAGTCAGCTCGGCTGCGTTACCACAGGGGCTTGGCTTGAGCAGGCCAGCTGCCAATTGGTTACCTTGGATGCCCAGGCCCCAATTGGGCCCCAGCGATCCATCGGTGGTGATTGGCCAGTTTCGGTGCTCTGCCGGCGGCCACACGATGCTTTGCTGGTCGCCACATTTGACAGCCATTTCCTGTGTCGGCCTGAGGCGCAGGCCGCTACACGACTACCCCCTGAACTGGTGATTGGGGTTCTGTTTTTAGGAGGCTGACCCCTGTGCCATTGGGTCAGGTGAGTAATGGGCTGGTCAAAGTCCATGTAGGCTGGTTTCAAGTCTCTTCCCTGCCGCCAAAACACGTGGAGCCATTGTGTCTGAGAACACGGTATGGCTTCTCGTAAGGCTGCTGTAGAGGTGGCCGGTAAGCCCCACACCGAACAGACATGTATTTACAGTCAGTAAAGTTCTTTGGGACGTAGTGCAGGTTTGGCCGTGGGGTCTAGGTGCTCGCATAGTCAGGACAATGTGGTTGCCGGGTGCTCCCCTATGTCCTTGGGCCACCACAAATTCACCCGGTATAACGAGGGGTATGCCATAGTCTAGCTCAGCAGAGGATGCCTCGAGGACCTCCTTGGGTGTGGTGTGGATGCCTAACAGGACCCAAGGGAGTTTGTCGGCCCAGATAGGTCAAGTAAGCCATGCCATTAAGGCTGCCTTAAGGTGTCTGTGGAACCTCTCCACCAACCCATTGATTGACCTATGGGTGATACGCCGTGGTGTGGTGGAGTTGGGTCCCTGGGGTGTGCGCTATGGTGGTCCACAGACTGAAAATGAATTGGACACCCTGTCCAATGTAAGGTGTTCTGGACCACAAAACGTGCTACTCAAGTGTTAAGTAAAGCCTATGCACGTGCTTCTGTGGCACCGCCTCTGGCCATCGGGTCATCCCAGTCGACCATTATGAGAAAGTAATGTGCGCCTCTGGATACGGGTAGGGGCCCCACAATGTCAATGTGCATGTGCTGATGTGGCGACGTGCTGGCTCGATTGTCAGGATTTTGGATGACTGGCACTGAGTACAAGTCCTGGCCCACAGGGCGACCTCTTGGCAGAGGCCGTACCGGACATACCTGTTTGCCATCATTTTGACTGTAGTCCTGATGGTGGGGTGAGCCAAGTTGTGGACCGAGTCAAAAACCCACGTCTTCCATGCAGCCAGAATGACAGGGCAAGGTTTACCCGTCGAGGTGTTGCAGAGCAGCGTGCAATTGCCAGGGGTGATCTGGATGTCCTCCAGTTGTAAGCCGGTGAGCACTGTCTGGTACTCCAGAATGTCAGGGTCGTGTAGTTGATGCCAGGGGTAGGGTCGTGATAGCCGGACAGGATAGGGCGTCAGCCACCACGTTGGATTTGCCAGCTACATGTTCAATGTCCATGATAGATTCCAAAGATATAGAACAGGTGTCACTGTTACCTGGCTGACCTCAGATCTGACACCTTACTGAAGGCGAAGGTAAGGGGTTTGTGGTCTGTATAAATTTTGAAATTCCTGTCCTCCAGAAAGTAATGCAAGTGCTGAATTGCCAGGTATAAGGCTAATAGTTCTCTATCAAAGGCACTGTACTTGAGCTTTGCTGACCTGAGGTGCTTACTGAGAAAGGCCAACGGTTGCCATTGCCCATTTACCAGTTGCTCAAGTTCACCCCTGACCACTGTGCTGGAGGCAGTCAGGGTGTTTTTAGTGGCCTGGAAGGCCTCAGTCGCCTCCTGGGTCCATTGTGTTTTCACTGGGTCCTGCCATGAGGGGAAAGAGTGGGCTCATGATGCAGGCCACTGCAAGTATGAAGCTGCGATAAAAGTTGACCATACCTGCAAACTCTTGTGGTCCCTTCACCATCGATGCCGTGGGGAAAGAGCAAATAGCATTCACCTTAGTGGGTAATGGTCTGGCTGCATGTTGGTCGATACGATGGCCCAGGAAGTCAATATTCTCTCGGCAAAACTGGCACTTGGCTGGGTTGATGGTTGAAATCGCTCAGTCTGGAGATTAATTGTTTTAAGTGGGCGGCATGTTGGTGCAGGTGTGGTGGGCGATTAAAATGTCGTCAAAGTAGACAAAGCAAAATGCTCTCGGTTATAGCCCTAAAGCTGTAGCTCGAGTCCACAGGAGAAGAAAAACACACACATCAGTAGAGTTTATTCAACGTTGACTTTATTCAGTGGCAGCTCTGCCTTTTATAGTCAGCTCGGCCGCGTCACCACCGGGGCGTGGCTTGAGTGGACCGGCTGCCAATTGGTTAACTCAGATGCCCGGGCCCTAATTGGGCCCCCTGTGATCCACCGGCAGTGATTGGCCAGTTTCACCGCTCAGCCGACGGCCTATGGAAATGGGTGTTTCAGCCCGCACAATGCCGTGTTGGCCACGGCATCCCCGCCATTGCACATTGAATGGCTGAAATCTGTCTATGAATCTCATGGATGTGTATGCAAGGGAAAAGTAATGTCAGTAAACTCAGATTATGTGAGCATTTGCATAACATGTCTAAAAATTATCATTCTAATTTTCAATTTTTATGAATAGAATAAGCTTTTTGAAATGAAAATATAATTCTAGATAGACAGACGAATATGCAAGGAATAGAGGGATATTTATCATGTTCAAGCAGCAGAGTTTTATTTTAATTTATTTTTGGTACAGATCTCATGGGCCGGAGGGCCTGTTTCCCTGCTGTACTCTTTGTATGTGTTAAAACTGAATTGGAAGTGTTCCCATTTGCAGCCATTACTGAACAGGATTATGCAGGCATGTGACTGATCTGTTGGTCATCCATGCATGTCCTCCTGCAGAGGTTTTGGACTCTGTCCTACTTCGTGTGCATTTGGGAAAGAAAGTAGCTCGAAATATTTGAAAATGGATGAATTATCAGCAGATCTTCAACTGCCATCTGCTTTGGGAAAGCAACAATACTGAATTTTACTAAAGTAACTGAATACAGGGTATTGGTTCACATCGAAAGGCCGACATGGCCTGTTTCTGCTTCGTAAATGGTTATATTGTTATAAAGTGACAGTCCCACACAAATGGAATTGGAAAAATAAGCTGATCTAGTTTTGTTTTAAAAAAAAAATCACTAATTTATTGGAAAAATCTTTTTCAGCTTTTGTCAGAAGTGATAAGCCCAACATGTTCAAGGGACTACAGATCAAGGTAACTTCAAAACATTTCTATAAGATGCTCTTTAAGCAGCTCACTGCACAAAGGTGGTTGCGGATTTTTTTCATTGGTGAAAATCTCTTGCAGTTCAGCGCCCTGAATGTTAACCAAAGATCTTTTTGCAAGCTTGCACTTCTTCTAATCCTGCCGATGTGTCAGTGTGCTGTCCTTGATTGTGTGGAGCAGTGCAACAGCACAGCTAGTCCAGCCACTGCCTTATAGCACCAGAGACAGGATTCATTCTTGACCTCTGGTTCTGTCTGTGTTGAGCTTGTGCATTTTCCCTGTGAATAGGATGGTTTCCTCTGAATGGTTCAGTTTCTTCCCTCATCCCAAAGACTGGGTAGCTTAATTGGTCGCTGTAAATTGCCACCAGTATGTTATTAACTGGAGGGAGTTAATGAGATCAATGTAGGATTAGTGCCCATGTTTGGTTGACTATGAGTGCAGACTTGGTGGACTGAAAGGCTTGATCCGTGCTGTATCTGGCTGTCCCTATGACCTATTATCTGGGAACAGGTCAAGCGACAGCAAACATTTTCTCCAGGTAAGTGAAGCCCCAGGAAGGGGCAGCGCATCTAAATCAGGATGTGCAAAGCAGAAAGTATCAGAAACATAAATGAAATTGGAAAACAAAAGAGCAGCTTAAATACAAAAATTATTTTGAGCCATACACTATGAAAATAGGCCCTTCAGCCCATTGCCCATGCAGACCAAAATGTCCCACCTGCACTAATCCCACCTGCCTGCTTTTGGTCCCTCTTAAACCCATCCTCTTCATAGGTCCATCCAGCATTGCAACAGTACCTGCCTCAGCCACCTCTTCCCACAGCCCATTCCCATACACTTACCAACCTCTTGTGTTTATATTTTTAAAAAAACCATCAGGTTCCTATTAAATCTCTCCCTCACCTTAAACCCATGTGGTCCCAGTTACCAATTTTCTTATTCTCAACAAAAGATTCAAGATTATTTTATTGTCCTATAATAAAACAGAAAATGTGATATTTCCTTTAGTCTTCCGTATGGCAGACAAAGATTCGCTCTCAGCAAAAACTGCCCAGCAACCTTACAGCCAGAGAAAGAGAAGCAAAAGACTTCAGAGTCACTGAACGTCCATGGATTCGCCTCCAGAAATATCTATTCTAAAAGCTCCTGCCCCTTTACAATAAGGGCCAACATACTATTTACCTTCTTAATGACTTTTTGGATCTGCCCGTTACTTTTTTTATGATCTGTGCCCAAAGAAAGTAGATCCTTTCCAGATTCTCTCATTTACAGTTTCTCTCCATTTAGATAGGAATCTGCCTTTTGATTCCCCTTACCGAAATGTTTACTCGCACTCTTTCCACTCCACACCACCCCCCCACCTCCATAAGCCCAGCTTTTCTCCCATTGCCCTGCAGGGTTTTTTTAAATTTAACCAACTTTTCAAAGCTACCACCTTATCTACTTTTTCCACCTTTACATTCTAATCTGCTTCTTTGCATTCTAATTCACCGCATTCAGTCCTGATTTTTATTTTCCCTTGTGATGTTTCTGGTTCTTTTGCTAATCAAGTGAAATCTGTATTCTTTTGTTGCATTCAGAGTTGTTCTTGGCCTCTGTCCAATTGTTTAAACCCTTCGGTGTTCTAGTAATAGTGGTGGCCTTTATTTCACATAAGATTTAATACCATACAATGTTGTGTGATAGTTCCAATAGAACTGTGCAAGTGTCAATAGAGCAAGTTATGTTTCCAGTCTTCAGTTGCTCTGTCAAGTTCCCCATTATTCCCTTTCCATGAAACTGCTCTCCTTGAATGTGGTTCTATACAAGTTTAGAATACAGTTAGAGCCTCCATAATTCCCTTCCTTCAGTGGTTCTCAACTTTTTTTATTCCACTCACAAATCACCTTAAGTAATCCCTTACTAAGCACAGAGCATTTACGGCATCCTGTGCCATAGGTGCTTTGTGGTTAGAAAGGGATTACTTAAGGTGATATGTAGGTGGGGGGAAAAAAGGTTGAAAACGACTTCCTTAACCAATTCCACCCACTCTGGCAAAAAAGAAAATTGAATTTATTTGGATTAAATCACTTTTAAGTTCAGCTAGCCTTTTTAGCACCTCCATCTCAATTTTTAGTGTATCCTTCCATGATTAGAGAAAGATTTTAAAATCCTGTAAGTCTCCATGAGTTAATTTACCTTTTGGTCTCTGATCAGCCTCACTTCTCTCTTACATTGTTTCTTCAATTTACATGCCACCTGAATATTCTTTGAGTTCCCTTTTATCTTTGCTTCCAGTCTTTCCTTTCCTTGCTGTCTCTTCTATTCCATATTAATTCCCTCTGAACTTTATATGATCAGACTGGTTCTCACTCCTATTAACAGGCAGGCAACTGTCATGTGCTTTTCTGTCCTATTTTACATTTTTTTTAATGATCATCTGGAAAGTATTGGCTGAGCAAGCATTCTTCCTCAGGGGAATGTACCTAAACTTAACTAAAACATAGAAATAGATTAAGATAAGGGAGAGGAGATTCAGGACAGTTATGAGGGGGGCATTTTTTGACCAAAGAGTGGCAGTTGCCTGGCGTTTTAGGCAATAGTGAAGGCAGGGTCGTTAACACCATTTAAGAAATCTCTAAATGAGCACTTGAATTTCTCAGATATTGAAAGGACCAGCTGCAGGGAGATGTGCTTGGTGCAGTTGGATGTCCACTGATCGCCCTGGATGCAATTAACTGTAGATTTAAACTTAGAATTATCTGTGCTCTCGGTTTGTTGATGTGAAGAATCACAAGAACTCCTTATTACTTTAGCAAAAAAAATGAACTTCAGAAAGAACTTAGTGGGTCAAGCAGCATCTTTTAATTTTAAAAAAAATTTAGACATGCAGCGCGGTAACAGGGCCTTTCGGCCACGTAGCACCCAATTAACCTACAAACCCCACACCCCCGCCCCCCCAGTGTATTTCAAACAGTGCGGGATTCGAACCCTGGTCCCAATAGCTGGCACTGTAGCAGTGTTGCGCTAACGCTGTGCTAACTCTGCTGTCCTTTTAGAGGTTAAGAGATGGTCATCTTCGCATACAGGGTCTCGAGTCAAAACATCAAACGTCACTGCCCCCACAGATACTGCTTGACCTGCAGAGTTGTTCCAGCAGTTTGGGTTTTTTGTTTTTCTCACGATTTCAGTTTCTTTCTGCAGTCTCTTTGTCTCCTTGTTACTTCATTTGGCATTCTGACATGAATTCCACAGAAAACAATTTGTCAATGGTCCCTTTAAGATGGTAGGATTGATGACCAATTGAATCAGAGGGAGACATTTCCAGGAATGTCTTGAAAGAGGAAAGTGTAGGAATTTATTGAGCGAATACAAAGTGTTTGGACATCAGTAAAGTGCTTAAATTTGGGGTTGATCCAGAGAGAATTAGATCACATTCAAAACATAATGTAATATAATTTGGTTTAACTTAGACATTCAGCACTGTGACCGGCCCTTCTGGCTCATGAGCCAGTGGCACCCAATTACACTCAACTGACCTACATCTCATAGAACCATAGAACATTACAGAAACAGGCCCCTTTGGCCCTTCTAGTCTGTGCTGAACCATTTTTCTTGCCTAGTCCCACTAGTCCCTAGTCCATAGTCCATAGCCGTCCATACCTCTCCCATCCATGCACCAAATTCTTCTTAAATGTTAAATTTGACCCCATATTCACCACTTCAGCTGACAGCTCTTTCCTCACCCCCCAACACTCTGTGTGAAGAGGTTCCCCCTCATGTCCCCCCTAACCCTTCCATTTTTCATCTTTAACCCATGTCCTCTGGTTTGTATCTCCCCTACCCTATGTGGAAAAAGGCTATCTACATTTACTCTATTTACCCCCTACCCCATAATTATAAATACTTCCATCAAACCTCCCCTCATTCTTCTACACTCCAGGGAAAAATCTCCTAACCTGTTTAACCCAACACCCCTCAGGAGTTTGCAAAGGTTTGGTCTGACACCAGAAACCCTGGCAAATTTCTACAGAGGTGTGGTGGAAAGTATGCTGACTGGCTGCATCACGGGGACTTCAATACTCCTGAGTTTTAAGGCCTCCAAAAGGTAGTGGACACAGCCAAGGACATCACAGGCCAAAACTTTCCCCACCATTGAGAATATCTGCAGAACGGCTGCCATTGGAGAGCAACAGCAATCATCAAGACCCTCACCACCCAGGACACGCTCTGTTCTCGCTGCTGCCATCAAGAAAGAGGTACAGGTGCCACAAGACTCATGCTACCAGGTTCAGGAACAGTTGTTCCCCCTCCGCCATCAGACTCCTCAACAACAAACTCAATCAGTGGCTCAATGAAGGACTCTTTTGCACTTTATTGATTTTTTTTCTCTCTGCATTGTACAGTCAGTTTGTTTATATTTATTTATTTATGTGTGTACGTGGTGTACTTTTTTTTGCTTTACCAATAAATGGTAATTCCGCCTCACCTGCAGGAAAGAATCTCAGGGTTGTATGTGATGTCATGTATGCTCTCTGACAATAAATCTGAAATCTGAGCAAAAGCAATGGCCTCCTCTGCTTCTACTTCACATCCACAAGAATTTCAGGAATGAATAGATCAGGTGAACTCACAGAGTTAGGGAATAGGAAATTAGAGGGCATAGGCTGAATTACGGACTAGTATGAGAGCACCAATACCCCTGAGCATAAAGCCCTCCAAAAAGTAGTGGACACAGCCCAGAGCACCACAGGAAAAGCCCTCCTCACTATTGAGTACATCTACAGGGAACGCTGCCATTGGGGGGCACCAGCAATCATCAAAGACCCTCACCACCCAGCACATGCTTTGTTCTGCTTCTACCATCAGGAAAGAGGTCTCGGTGCCAGAAGTCTCGCACCCACCAGGTTCAGGAATGGCTGCTCCCCCTCCACCATCAGACTCCTCAACGACAAACTCAATCAGGGACTCGTTTAAGGACTCTTACTTATGCACTTTATAGATTTTCTTTTTGTTCTCTCTGTATTGTACAGTCATTTTTTTACATTTGTTACCTGCTTACATTTCTTTTATTTGTTTACATGTTTACGTTTTGTACAATTTATTTTTGCCCTACCTATTAGTCGTAATTCTTCTATGTCCACGGGAAAAAAGAAATGTCAGGGTTGTATGTGATGTCATGTATGTAGTCTGACAATAAATCTGAAATCATTCCATGTAACTCAATTCCTGAAGTTCGGGCAAAATCCCCGTAAATCTCTGCACTTTTTCTATTATTGACATCTTTCCTATAGTTAGGTGACCAAAACTGCACACAATATTCCAAATTTGGCCTCACCAATGTCTTATACAATTTTATCATAACATGCCAACTCCTATATACAATACATTGCCAATATGTCAAAAGCTCTCTTTATAATTCGATCCACCTGTGATGACACTTTCAGGAAATTATATATCTATTCCTAGATCCCTCTGATCTACCACACTTCTCAGAGCCCGACCATTTACAGTATACGCCCTTTCTTGATTTGTCCTTCCAAAATGCAACACCTCATATTTGTCTAATTCCATCTGTCACTTTTCATCCCATTTATTCAGCTGGTCCAGATCCCCCCTGCAAGCTTTGAAAACCTTCTCCATCCACAATGGTTCCAATCTTAATGTCACCTGTAAACTTTCTGATCCAATTTACCACATTATCATCAATATCTTTGATATAGATGGCAAACAACAATGGTCATAGCACTGATCCCTGAGGCTCACCACTCGGCCTCCAGTCTGAGAAGAAATCATCCACCACTACCCTCTGATTTCTCCTGTCCATCCATTGTCGAATCCAGTTCACTATTTAACCGAGAATACCTAGCTTCTGAACCTCACTGACTAACCTCCCATGTGGGATCTTCTCAAAGGCCTTATTAAAATCCATGTAGACAACATCCACAGCCATCCTTTCCTGGTAACTTCCTCGAAAAACTCTACAATATGACCTACCATGCACAAATCTATGTTGACTATCCCTCATATATACAATTGTATATCCAATCTCTTTGAAACTCTTCCAATAACTGACGTCCGGCTCACTGGCCTGTAATTTGCAGGGTTACTTCTGGAGCCTTTTTTTAAACAATGGAACAATGTGATCTATCCTCCAATCCTCTGGTACTACACCCATGGCTCAGGACATTTTAAATATTTCTGCCAGAACCCCTGCAATTTCTATACTACCCACCTTCAAGGTCCAAGGGAATATCTTGTCAGGCCCTGGGCATTTTTCCACCCTATTTGCTTTAAGACACCAAGCACTTCCTCCACTTTAATCTGTATAGGTTCCATAATCTCACTGCTTGTTTTCCTTACTTCCCATGACTCTGCCCATTTCCTGACTGAATACTAATGAAAAAGAAGCACATTTAAGATCTCTCGCATCTCTTTTGGTTCCATACAAAGCCAACCACTCTGACCTTCAAGAGGACCAATTTTATTCCTTACTTTTGCTCTTAATATACCTGTAGAAACCCTTAGGATTTTCCTTCACATTGTCTGTCAAATCAACCTCGTGTCTTCTTTTAGCCTTCCAGGTTTCTTTGTTTTTCTTTCATCTTTTATACTAGTACCTCATTTGTTCCATTTTGCCTATACCTTTTATACACCTCTCTCCTCTTCTGATCCAGATCCCCAATATCCCTTAAAACCCAAGGTTTTGCATTATAACCTTGCCTTTAATCCTGACAGGAATATACAAACTCTGTAATTTCAATATTTCACCTTTGAAGGTCCTCTACTTACCTCGCACATCCTTCCCCGAAAACAACTTATCCCAATCCACACATTCTAGATCCTTTCTCATTTACTCAAAATTGTCCTTTCTCCAATTTAGAATCTCAACCCAAGGCCCAGACCTATTCTTCTCCATAATTAACTTGAAACTAATGGCACTATGATCACTGGACCCAAAAGGTTCCCTTGCACATACTTTGTCATCTGTCCTATCTCGTTCCTTAATATGAGATCCACTATTACACTCTCTCTAGTTGGTATCTCCATGTATTGATCTAGAAAACTTTCCCGAACACATTTGACAAACTCCAAGCCATCCAGCCCTTTTGCAGTATGGGAGTCCCAGTCAATATGTGGAAAATTAAAATCTCCTATTATCATAATCTGTGGCTGTCTGCTATCTCTCTGCAGATTTTCTCCTCCAATTCTCGTTGACTTTTGGACGGACTATAATACAACCCCTTTAGTGTGGTGATACATTTCCCATTCCTAAGCTCCACCCATGCAGGCTTAGTAGACGAGCCCTCTGGTTTGCCCTGCCTGATCACAGCTGTGATATTTTCCCTGACGAGTAATGCCACTCCTACCCCTTTCACCCCCCCCCCCCCACCCCGGTACTATCACGTCTAAAACAATGGAAGCCCAGAACATTGAGCTGCCAGTCCTGCAACCAAGTTTCACTAATGGTCGCAATGTCATAATTCCACTTGCCAATCCACGCTCTAATCTTATCCCTGCATTGAAATAGATGTGCCTGAGAAAATTTCCAACACGTACAACCCGTTGACATCTAAAGATACATACAATTTTCACGTCATCTTTTCTCTCCTCCACTCCTCTTTCTGCTCTGGCACTCTAGTTCCCATCCCCCTGCAAATCTAGTTTAAACCCACCGGAGCAGCACTAGCAAACTTTCCCGCAAGGATATTAGTCCCCCTTCCAGTTTAGATGCAAACCTTTCCTCTGGAACAGGTCCTACTTTCCCTTGAACAGGGCCCAATGATCCAGAAACCTGAAGCTTTCCTTCCTGCATCAGGTCTTTAGCCATGTAATAAGTTGCATTATCCTCCTATTTCTAACCTCACTAGCATGTGGCACGGGCAGCAATCCTGAGATCATAACCCTGGAGGTCCTGTCTTTCAACCTGGCACCTAACTCTCTGAATTCTCCTTGCAGGAGCTCCTCACCGTTCCTACCCACGTCATTGGTCCCTATATGGACCACAACATCTGGCTGCTCACCCTCCCTCCTGAGAATGCCATAAACTCAATCTAAGACATCTCGAACTCTGGCACCAGGGAGACCAATTACCATCTGGGATAGTCAATCTCTTCCACAGAATCTCTTCTCTATGAAATCCCCTTTCACTATATCTCACCTCTTTTCTTCCCCTATCACTACATCTCACCCCTTCTCTTCCCCTTTCACTACATCTCACCTCTTCTCTTCCCCTATCACTACATCTCACCTCTTCTCTTCCCCTATCACTACATCTCACCTCTTCTCTTCCCCTTTCACTACATCTCACCTCTTCTCTTCCCCATCACTATATCTCACCTCTTCCCCTTTCACTACATCTCACCTCTTCTCTTCCCCTATCACTACATCTCACCTCTTCTCTTCCCCTTTCACTACATCTCACCTCTTCTCTTCCCCATCACTATATCTCACCTCTTCCCCTTTCACTACATCTCACCTCTTCTCTCCCCCTTTCACTACATCTCACCTCTTCTCTTCCCCATCATTACATCTCACCGTTTCTTTCCCCCTTTCACTACATCTCTCCTCTTCTCTTCCCCTTTCACTACATCTCACCTCTTCTCTTCCCCATCACTACATCTCATCTCTTCTCTTCCCCATCACTACATCTCACCTCTTCTCTTCCTCATCACTACATCTAATTTCTTATCTTCCCCATCACTACATCTCACCTCTTCTCTTCCCCTTTCACTACATCTCACCTTTTCTCTCCCCCTTTCACTATATCTCTCCTCTTCCCCTTTCACTACATCTCACCTCTTCTCTTCCCCATCACTACATCTCATCTCATCTCTTCCCCATCACTACATCTCACCTCTTCTCTTCCCCTTTCGCTACATCTCACCTCTCCTCTTCCCCTATCACTACATCTCACCTCTCCTCTTCCCCTTTCACTACATCTCATCTCTTCTCTTCCCCATCACTACATCTCACCTCTTTTCTTCCCCATCACTACATCCCATCTCTTCTCTTCCCCCATCACTACATCTCACCTCTTCTCTTTCCTTCCTTTCTTAGCCACAGGACCAGAGTCCGTTCTAAAGATCTGATCACAATAGCTTGTTTATGGGTCAATCCCCCCCCCCCACGCCCAACAGAATCCAAAATTATATACTTGTTATTGAGGGGAATGGCCACAGGGATGCCCTGCATTGCCTGCCTGTACCTTTTCCTCTCCTGACTATTGCCCATTTACCCTCCTCCTGCTTCCTAGGTGTGATAGTGTAACTCCTGTCTATCACCCCTCTGCCTCCCAAATGATCCGGAGTTCATCCATCTCCAACTCCAATTCCTTAACTTGGCAAATTAAGAGCTGCAGCTCAATACACCTCGCAGGTGAAGTCATCAGGGATACCGCTAGCTTCCCTGATGACCCACATTCTGCAGGAGAAGCATTTCCCCTGCCTTAGCAGCCATTTGCACTGTTTATGACTAGATCAGAGGTTCTCAACCTTTTTCTTTCCACTCACATCCCACTTTAAGTAATCCCTATGCCATCGATGCTCTGTGATTAGAAAGGGATTGCTTAAGGTGTATGGAAGTGGGAAGGGAAACTTGAGAATCACTGCTCTAGACCCGATTGTTACTGAAATATTTTGCTTGAGGAAAAATTGACATTGGCCCATTTCCTTTGGAGTTATGAAACCATGCACATGACGAGCCAATTAGGTACAATTAAAACAGTAATTTTCATGCTTTTTCTTTCCACCCACATACCACCTTAAGCAATCCCTTACTAATCGCAGAGCACCTATGGCATTAGGGGTTAGGGTATTATGGCAACAGGATTCTGTTGACACTGTGGTTAAGTGAAAAAACACACAAATGCTGGAGAAACTCAGCAGGTCATACAGTGCCTTTATGTAGCAAAGGTGAAGATCCATCACCAACGTTTCAGGCTTGAGCCCTTCATCAGCGTGGAATTAGGGAATATTTAAAGTGGTATGTGAGTGGGAAAAAAAGGTTGAGAACTACTGGACTAGAGGAAAAAAATGATATCTAAAACATGCCCTTTCCTGCATCTACCTGCTGAATCCTTTTTGTTCCTTGAATAGGGTAGTCCTTTCTTACTTCAGCTCCTGCGCCACCAAGTAAGCTCCTGTTCACCGAAGCCTCTTGAGCCAAAGCCTTTCCATTTTGACTCAGCTCCCTCAATGACTGCTCCACTTGTACACAGTCCCTCACTTTTATAGTGATATTTAGGTCACTTGACCTCGATTGCCTAATCAACTGCTCCTCTATCTTCAACTGTTGAACTCGATACATACCCCAGTATGTACGGTGAGAGGAAACCCACGCAGACACGGGGAAAATGTACAAACTCCTTACTGACAGCACGAGATTCAAACCCAAGTTTCTGCCGCTGGTGCTGTAACAGAGTTGCGCTAACCATACCACCCAATTGTGTTTTAGAAAATGTTAATGCATGTACATGATTAATGAGAGGAACGTTGTTGACAAAATGTAATATTGTGCCACAAACTCAAATTAAAATAAACTCCAATTAAAATTAAAGAGATTTCGGGAACAATAGCAGCTTAGACAAAAATAATAATTAAGGGCAGAAAGCAAAAATGCTGATAAATGGTTGTTCTGATAGGGTAAATATGTAGTTTCCTCCGTCTCGTGATGCAGTAAGAAACCTATTTCAGATTGTCACAGAAGTCCAATAATGAGAGTGTTCGATTTTAATTGTCCACAAATGTAACTTGTATGTCCCTAAAGACCCTGTGTTTTCTAAGATAAAATGGACTCTTGTCTATTGCAATATATGGGCAAACCTTTTGGTAATGAATGATAGTATGCCATATATTCATAAAATTCAAGGGTTTCCCCTGTTATTAAAAAAAAGGCTGCAGTAATTATACATTAGCAGTACAACCTGCTGCTAATTTGGCATGGAAGAAGGTGGGGGAGGACCAGGCAGGACATAAATTACCTTAGTAGCAAATTGAAAGATCTGGCTTGGCAAGATAACGCTAATTGTTTTAAACTTGGCCAGACCTGTCTTGGGAAATTGATGCTGAACAGCATATGAATCTAAAATTGCTTCATATAATATTGGCAGTAAGCAAATTAATAGACTAAGACCATTTTTATATATAAAAAATAATTTCCAGAATTGGCGTATGTGAAAATTAAGGTGAAACATTTAACTATGTTCTCGCTTGTGGAAGCAGAGGCAAAATCGGTGTTCTTGATTTTAGTTTGAAATAGTGGCATATAAATAAGTATTTGGCTCAGATGGTAAGCCGTTACTTACTATAATGACTTGGATATACACTGTGTTCTTTTGTTTTCTAGTATGTGCGTGGATCTGACCCTGTGCTAAAACTGCTGGATGACAAAGGGGACATTGCAGAAGAATTGAGCATTCTCAAATGGAACACAGATAGTGTAGAAGAATTCCTCAGTGAAAAGTTAGAGCGTTTATAAATTACAATATGTTACAAGTCACGTTTCCATTTTGTTTTCAGTTTACACCCTGCCAATAAGGAAGAAACTCCCATTTCATACTTGTTAATGACTCAAAATTATCATGTTTAATTTTTACAATACATTGACTAGGTTTATAATCAATAGAATTTTCTGCAATCAGTTGGTTAGTTTTGTCCCAACACATTACCATTTAATGAATGTTATGTAATGTACTGTATGATTTTGCTTTATTGGGTCCATTACTATGTTGTGTTTAAATGGCTTTTATTGGTTGTTTGGCGCTTGCTATTTACTACAGTAGACAAGATGTATGAAGGTGTTGCACTTTTGTGACGGCTACACATGAAATCTTTTTTGAGGATGTGTATAGCCAGATGTTTTGTGCATCTCCTGGTTCTTCTGCTCTGCTGGAGTAGAAGTAGCTTAGAAAGATGGTATTATTTGTAATTGGAATATTGGAATAATAAAAGAGATTTTGGAAGTACAATGTTTAGAATTTCTTTTCGTGATAATGAGTTTGTTGTCATTTATATTGTTCCCGAATTGTGCACCAAAATTCTTACTTGTTGCAGCCGAATGAGTACTTCATGAAAAAAACTGACATTAGCATACATTAAATTAAAGAGAGGTATTTCATACAAAAGATAGATAATTTTTCACAGTTACCATGGTGCAAGAAGATAAAAGTAGCATTACTATAATGCAGACTTTTGTTGTGTTGGGCAGTCCATGTTTAGTGTACCAGGATAAGATTAAAGAGGCTGATAGGGTTAGGGTTCAAACCTTAGAACATTGCAGCATAGAAAACAGGCCCATTGGCCCTTCTAGGCTGTGCCTAACGATTAATTTACCTAGTTCCACTGACTTCCACCCAGTCCATATACTGTTACGAGCCTCAAGGACCCCAAAATCCAGCAGCAATACATATTCACCAAGACAAATGGTTACTAAAACAAAAGTTGCTTTTAATTATCTTTAAACATGAAAACAGAATCACACTTTAACCTATTACTATTGATTTACTTAATCTAACTTAACCACATTCTAATTCTAAGCGAATGTGTGTCCAATCTCACCTCATTCTTCCAAGTTCACTGGTTGCAGGCAATTCTTATACTGTGCACAGAATTTAACATTTATAAAGTTCACCAGGCTTTGGTGCTTGAAAGGTAAATGGTTACCGCTCAGGAAGGTTCTTGTCAGTTTTCAGAGAGAGATTTATTATTCCAGGACACCCACAACTGATGTACTTCCATCAGCCACTTCAGTGTCTTGCTGATGAAACTTTCCCCTTCAGGGTTCTTCAGATGATAATCTCTTTCTTTCAGGTCAGCACAGAGTTCTTTTCTGTTTCCCTTATTCCAAGTGAAACATTAGACAGCCAATCCTCTCCTCTTGCATGAATCACAAGGGCTTTGACCAGGCTGTCTTACAAATGGACTTTCCATAAGCTTGCCAGCTTGTCCTGTTCCAGTCCCAGCTGCTTCTGCTGGCTATAACACTGTCGAATAACATCTGTTTCTCTCTCCCTCTCTCTCTCACTGAGAGAAAGCCTGTTTGACTCTCTCTGCTTGCAAAACCACATCTTAGAACCACAAGTTCTCTTCCAACCAATCTGCAGCTCCAACAAGACCTTTCATCTATTGCCTTTTGTAAACAACAATCCATTAGTGAAGTTTCTTGAGCACTCTTCAAAGCTCTTGCAAAAGCTGTGGAGCTGATATGTCTAGCATAGGGCAGAGCTCCTGTATTTAAAATAAAATCTGTTTAAAGTGGTTGTATGTAACCTACTCTAACAAACCTTTCCCAATATATCTCCCAAAAACATATCTATATACTCTGTCATAATACCTCCATACCCTTCCCATTCATGTACCTGTCTAAATGCTTCTTAAATGTTAAAATTTAGCTTGCATTCACTTCATCTGGCAGCTTGTTGTCCCACCACTCTATGTGAAGAAATTACCCCTAATGTTCCCCCTAATTTTCTTCCCTTTCACCTTTATCCCATGTCCTTTAGTTTGTATCTCACCTAACCTTATCTTTCTTGTAGTTAGGTGACCAAATCTGCACACAATACTCCATATTTGGCCTCACCAATGACTTGTACAACTTTCATAACATCCCAGCTCCTATACTCAAAACTTTGATTTAACACCAATGTGCCAAAAGTTCTTCTTCTGGCTCTATCTACCTGCGACATCACTTTCAGGGAATTATGTGAGTTATGTATATGAATTCCCAGAACACCTCTGTTTTACCACACTCCCTACTATTTACCATGTATGTGCAGCAGAGTGAATTGTCCATCCAAAATGCAACACCTCACATTTGTCTGCATTAAATTCCATCTGTCAATTTGCAGCCCATTCTTCCAGCTGGTCCAGACCTCTGCAAGCTTTGAAAACCTTCCTTGCTGTCCACTACACCCCCAAACTTTGTGTCACCTGCAAATTTGATGATCCAATTTGTTGGAAGAAAAACTTTCAGAGTTCTGTACCTTCTACCCGAAGTTAGCAGTGAGAAGAGGGGTATGAGGGTATGACCAGGTTATGGGGTTCCTTCATGATATAGGCTGAGCAACATGGCTCACACCTGATCTCAAAGGTGATCAGACATAACATCAATCTCTGTGTGCTTCAGTTTAGGTTATTCTTTGTCTCATTGTTCATAGTACAGTGCAAAGGGTTTTTCTGCAAGTAGCCTAGCATTCATGCAATCATATAAAATGGAAGAACACAAATTACATACTTGTGAGATACATTGGAGAAAAATTATTTAGAGTGTTGGAGAAAATGTAGCTGGCATCATCTTGCACAACTTCTGATGACAGTTATGGTTACGGAATCTTCAGTGTCCAGCCACAACGATGTTCACTGAAAACCTGAGCAGTCAGAAACTCCAATTCATGTTGATGCCGAAGAAAAACAATAGCATCCTATAATGGCCACCCCCCATCGGCTCTGACATCCACCATCATGAAGTGCTTGGAGAGGCAGGTTGTGGGCTCACATTTATGGCACGGTTAGTGCAATGCTCTTACAGCGATTGGAATTGGGGTTCTCTTCGAGGGGTTTCCCTGGGGCTCTGGTTTCCTCCCACTGTTGAAAATGTACTGGGAGTTGTAGGTTAATTGGGTGAACATCTGGACAATAAGCATACTATTCATCAACTAAACCTTTGGCTTCAGCATTAGTCCCAAACAAACTCAAATTCCAAGACCTTGGTCTCAGCACTCCTCTCTGCAGCAGAATTCTTGACTTCCTATTTGGCAGGCAGCAAGCAGTGAGAATTGAAGACAGCACCTTTTCTGCAATACCAGTGTCCCATAAGGATGTGGACTCATTCCCTAACTATTCTCCTGTGGAACCAACACTTCTCCGACTCCATCTATAAATTTGCAGATAACACTATGCTTATAGGCCATGTTTCAAACAACAATATAGATAGTCTTTTAACTTGGTGTAAGGACAACAACCTCTCCGGTGCCACCCAGACTAATAAGTAGACATTGACTTCAGGGGGTAAGTCTTATTCTCCTGTCTGTATCAATGGTGCTGAGGAGGAGATTGCAGACAGTTTTAAGTTCCTTGGTGTAAATATCTCCAAAGTCCTGTTCTGGTCCAACCGCATCCATCTGACAGCCAGGAAGGTGCATCAATATCTTTATTTCCTCAGGAGGCAAAATGAAATTTGGTACATCTCCAGTATCCCTCAACCATTTCAATTGGTGGGCCATTGAGAATATCCTGTCGAGATGCATCAGAAGCTCCTCCATCTACAACCGCAGGAACTGCAGAGAATTCACACAAACCCTTCCCTCTGCCAATTCCATCTGCACTTTGGGCTGCCTCAGGAAAGCAGCCAAAATATTAAAGGACTTGTCCCACCCTAGGCGCATGCTCTTCTCCATCCTTCCATCAGAAAGAAGGTTCAAGAGCCATCAGACCACTGAACAAACTTACATTAGTAAAATAGTGTTTCCGTATTCCATTCTCTCTGTAACTGTGTTTCACTCTGCTGCACTTATGTTCGAATAAAACACCAAGAAAATTCAGTCCACATAACAATAAAAGTAAACAACCTGAAATATAATGAGAAAACTCTTAAACTTCAAATTAGTCTTTAAAAAATGGGAATTTTGGTATCTGGAAATGACTACTCACCCACAGTTGTATTTTTGAGTCCAGTGTGTGTTTTTTAAATATTGTTTATGCTAGTGTATAGGATGATCCTCAACACTTAAAAAATGAGTCTAAAATTCAAACTTTGACAACGAAGTCTCAACACCACTGCCACCTCCCCGCCAGCTCCAACGCAATCTTGAGCCTGCCCTAATAGTCACCAAAGAAGTCTCAGTTCTCCCCAGCGGGGTCCATACATCTAGTCTGACTGCCGTCTGCTCTGTACAGGCTTTAAACAGCCCGTTTGTTACATGATTTATTTTAAAATTGGCTCATAAAAATTAAAGCTTTACATGGTAATTTGTTATTAAAATATTGAGGTTTGCTTTTGACAGCATCCACTGGTCAGCAGTAAGTGCCAAATTTGGGGTGGTCTTTTTTTAGGTTGAAATTCCGGGGTTGGCCTATATGAGTCGTCCTGTATGCTAGCATATATGTGAATAGAATCTAAGTTACACTTTTTTCCAAATATATTTTTCAGAGTGTTTTGTACGATAAGGATAATTCGTAAGTTGTTAAAGGTGCTATTATTTCACCGATTTTGTTTTGTTGGTTATACCTTTGAAGACTGCAAAATCATGCTCTGTGGAAGAGGAGTGGATCAGCAACAGTGGTTTCTGAAACTTTGGGTACTTGCAGATGTACTGTCACCACAGTATAACACTTGAGTGCAGATAGCTTCCCTGTTATTTTTATCTTTAAATCTGGACTTAAACCCCAGTTATCCAGAATTTAAGCAACCGGCAGCATCAGGCAACTGGCAAATAAAATCCAAGAAAATAAATAAGTTAAAATTATGGAGAGTTTAAAATTGGCGTACCTCACTGTTAGCTTGCCAATCCCACAACACACAATCTCAAGCCACTTGTGACAGAGTATATAGATACATTTTTGGGAGATAAATTGGGAAAGGTTTGTTAGAGTAGGTCACATACAAGCACTTTAAAACAGATCTTATTGAAATACTGCTAATGCTAGACATATCGGCCCCACAGCCTTTGCAAGAGCTTTTGAGAGCACCGAAGAGACTTTACTAATGGATTGTTGTTTACAAAAAGGCAACAGATGAAAGAGCTTGTCGGAGCCACAGATTGTCTGGTGCTGTTCTAAGAGGGCTATGTGGTTTTGCAAGCAGAGAGAGTCAATCGGGCTTTTTCTCTGAGAGAGAGAGAGACACACACACACAGACAGATCACTTCTACAATGTTACAGCCAACAACAGCAGCTGGGACTGGAACAGGACAAGCTGGTAAGCTTGTGGAAAACCCCATTTGGAAGACAGGTTATGAATGCTTTGTTCAGCCTGGTCAAGCCCTTGTGATTCATGCAAGAGGAGAGGACAGGCTGTCTAATGTTTCACTTGGAATAAGGGAAACAGAAAGGAACTCTGTGGTGACCTGAAAGAAAGAGGTTATCATCTGGAGAACCTTGAAGGGGTACGTTTTGTCACCAAGACACTGAAGTGGCTGATTAAAAATGAATCAGTTGTGGAGGTCCTGGAACAACAAATCTCTCTCTGAAAACTGACAAGAACCTTCCTGAGTGGTAACCATTTACCTTTCAAGCACCAAAGCCTGATGAACTTTATACATGTTAAATTCTGTGCACAGTATAAGAATTGCCTGCAACCAGTGAACTTGGAGGAATGAGAAGTGAGATTGGACTATGAACCAAAGAACTTTTCTGAACTTACACACACATTACATGCATGTCCACTTAGAATTAGAAGGGGGTTAAGTCAGGTTAGTTAAGTCAAGAGTGATAAGTTAAAGTGTGATTCTGTTTTCATGTTTAAAGATAATTAAAAACAACTTTTGTTTAAGTAATCATTTGTCTTGGTGAATATCTATTGCTGCTGGGTTTATGGGTCCTCTGGGCTCGTAACACACTGGAAAATTCACTTATCTGTTATCTACTAATCCCCTGTGGTGCTGGATGTGCAGGTATCCTGACCTTTCAAGTATTAGTAACTTTTACTTTGCCACTTAAATATCATCTGAGGAATTTCACATTTTCCCTCGTAGTGGAAACGAGGCCTTTGACAGCTCAGAGGAACATGCCAGTAAAGATGAATAATTTAGCCTCCAGTTGTCTGTTAGTGGATAGACATATTGATAAGAATGTGCTCATCCTTAATTATCCAAATTGGCTGAGTAATCCCTGCCCTATTGCTTCAGTAGCGGGAAAGGGTAAAGGTTCCATTATTATCACATAGAATGTACCATCAATAAATTCTTGAAATTTGTCTACTTTAAGAAAGGAAGACCTAGTCACCACTTTGTCCAGTGCCCCTCACAGAAAATTAGGCCTCAGCGAGCATCAAGCTCACAACCCCTGGTTGACAAAACCAGTGCTCTAACCACTGAAGCCTCGTGAGGGTGTGGAATTACTGGTTTTGGACCCACTTTTTATTTCTGTAATTCTGAAGATAGTGACTTACACATGTTACAATATATTTTCACGGGTTGTGCCAGGACAATGTCCTGCCAAGACAATCATTCTTTAAATGCAACACTAGGCAATGGCTGGCAAGTGCTGGATTATTTGCCTTAAGACAATCCAGTTATGTTCCTTGTCTGTCTCCTAATGAGCATCCTGTTTATTTCTAAGAAATAAATTAGACTTTTAGTTGCAGGTTAAATAAAGCCTGATCCTGAACTTTTAGGAATTGAAGGGTGGGAGTTTCAATTGCAGGTAAAATTGGTTTCTCTCAATCTTCAGTTTTGTTTATGGTATAGCAAAATTGAGAGGCCTGCTGGGTCATTTAATAATTGACCACATTAGCATAAGTCTGGAGTCACATGACAGGCTAAATAAGTATGGAAACTTTCTTTCTCCTTGGGACAATATGAGATGAGTGAGCCATTTGAGATTTCCCAATATTTCTGATGAAGACTCCTACACCCTTTGTAGATCTGCACGAGATACATTCCTTGATTTTGATGGGACCAGAGTTGTCTTTCACCAACCAGGCGGCTTTCGGAGGAACTACTGAGAGATCGGACGCAAAACTGAGGGAGCCTGCTTCCTGTCAGCCCCCTCCTGTTTTGTGTTGTCTTGCATTGTTGTGTGATCACAACCTGAGGCTTCAGCTCAGGCGAGAAACCAGGGGAAAGGTCATCAACAATGCCTCCGTTTCCACAACTTCTGCCTGGCTTCCACAATATTTGCTGCAGTTTCTCTTTCTGGGGGTGGAGAGGGTTGCGGAATTAAATCACTAAACCTTAGTCAAAGGCACAATATTCTCAGTGGTAGATTTCTCCATTCATTATAAAATGATCCTTGAAACAAAGTTGCAGGCTTTTTTGTGTCCTAAGAGTTTGACTGCAGAGCTCCTCGTCAGCAATATTGTCATGCCTACTTCAGATGAACAGCTGAACTGGGTGAAGTCTGCCAAATATAACCCTAACCAGGAAGACTAGGCTGTCCATTAAATAGCTGACTCAAGACTTCAATTTAGACACAGCTGTTGATCAAATCTTTCAAAAGATTCCCAGGAGATTGATCATGCATGAAGTTTGTTCGAAGCGTAATGAACAAAACCAGCCAGCTTTCGGAAACAGTAACCTGGCCGATGACGGGAATCTGTACTCAGTGGACAATACCTTATTAAATCCGTGTCCTGTTTTTACAGGGACATATTCATGCACACCTGATTTTATAATGTCTGTCTGCTGCAGTTTGTTGAAGCACTTGCTCAAGGTGGTTAAGTTACTGCATGTTGTGAACAGCATCAATCAAATTCAGTTATCTAATCCCTTCTGAATAAAATGCTCTCCTGAAGGCATTGATTGATTTCTCACCAAGAGTCACTCTTGGCCAATGGCTCATCAGAATATCAGCGATAATGAAGGAAATTATGTTTATATGGTACCTATCCTGGCATCAGTATGTCCCAAATAACTCAGAGCCAATAAAATCACTGGCGGAGTGCAGCAAATGCAGCAGTCATATTGTGAACAGCATGCTCCCACAAATAATAAGGTCAAACTAGGTAAATATTTATTGGAAAAAATCTGAAAGGCAAAATTAAATTGAACTTGGAACGATAAGGTTTAATTAAGGACAATCCTTGTGCTTTCTATAAAGCTAATTCTTGACTGAGTAACTTGATTGAATTTTTCAAACCGATTGATGGATCTGAGACTGCAGAAGGATTTGGACTGCTCAGAAGAGTGGGCTGAAAGGTGGCAGATGGAGTTTAATGTAGATAAGTGTGAGGTGCTTCATTTTGGAAAGAATAACCAAAATAGGATGTATGCAGTGAAGGGGAGGGCATTGAGGAAGGCAGAGGAACAGAGAGATCTTGGAATAACGGTTCAGCATTCTTTGAAAGTGGATTTGTTTGCACATGGGAGTCTGGTCCAGAAGGAAAGAGTCTGTATGATCTAGAACAAGTTGGCATCTCAGACCCAAAGGTGGCTTGGTGATCAGCAAAAGGAGAAGGTTGAGGATTGTTTCTGCAATTGGAAGCCTGTACAGCACAGGGATTAGTGCTGGGGGTCCTTGCTGATTACATTGGCAATCTGGATCTTGATGCAGAGGTATGATTAATAAATCGAAAAACTAATGTTTCTGATGGTGAGGAGGGTAGTCTTCGGTTTCCACCATCCTGGTTGTGTGATAATTATCACCTTCAGAGAAACTGACAGCTTTAGCACACTACTCATCATACATTCTCTTTGAGAAGTTAGGCCAACTGAAGCCACAATTGACATCGGAAGGTACTTAGCAGGTAATAATAGTAATAATACTGAACCCGATTCTATCATCACCCCAAATTCTCTTCCAGCATCAGTCATCACGTAATGGTCGGAGGTGGGGACTGGACCATTTTGTATGTGGTTCTTACTCTCTGCTTCTACCTTTATCTCCTGGCACTTGAATCCATTGTATCCTCACAATTCCACAGCAAAGCCCAAACCATCATCTTCTGCACTTAGGCCTTATTCAACAGTTAGGCCCGAGATATCAGAGACGATGGGGTTTGGAATCAGTTCGGAGTGCTCGTCAAGGGAGGCGGTGTGAGTGGAATTAAAAAAATAGAAAAGGTGAGGTTACAATTATAGACCACCTAGTGGGGAGCGAGAAATAGAGGAGCAAACATGTAAGGAAATAGCTGAGATGTGCAATAAGCACAGGGTTGTTAGATGGGGATTTTAATTTTCCTATTATAGATTGGGAGCTGCATTCTGTGAAAATGCTGGATGGTTTAGAAGTTGTAAAATCTGTGCAGGATAGTTTTTTGCAGCAATATGTTGAGGTACCCACTAGAAAAGGGGCAGTGTTGGACCTACTGTTGGGGAATGAGATAGAGCAGGAGACTGAGGTGAGTTTTGCGGAGCACTTCGGATCCAGTGATTATGGCTCCATTAGTTTCAACATAATTATGGAAAGGGATAGGTCTGGTTTTTGAGTGGAGGAAAGCCAGATTTGATGAAATGAGGATGGATTTGCAAGGAGTGGTTTGGGCTGATTTGTTTTATTGGGAAGGAGGTTGAGGAGAATTGGAGGGCATTTAAAGGTGAGATTTTGAGGGTGCAGAATCTTTATGTTCCTGTTAGGATAAAAGGCAGAGCCAAAAGTTCAAGAGAGCCGTGGTTTTCAAGGGAGATTAGAAAGTTGGTTCGAAATAAGAGGGAGGCCTACATTAAATACAGGAAGCAAGGTATCTGGGCCAGCTCAAGTCTTCTGTAGAATAAACCCTATCAATCCCCTCAAGTCTTTGTCATTGTGATTATTGGGGAAATTGGTCGTGCCCAACAGTAGCGGAGGGGTATTATTCTGGCTGAAGGTCTGTGACCAGTGATGCTCCACAGGATTAGTGCTGGGACCTCTGTTGTTTGTGAAACATTTTTAAATGATTTGGATGAAACTGTAGGAGGGCTGGTGGGTACGTTTGTAGCTGGGATGTAAAGTGGGAGGTTATCAAATGATAGAGGAGCACAGAGATCAGTTAGAAATATAGGTGAAGAAGTGGCAGGTGCAAGAGGAGCATAAAATCAATTTATTTGATGATGATGTGCCAGTATATTTGATGGATCGGGTGGGGGGATGGGGGGGGGGAATGGACGGACATTGGCCAGGCTAAGGACCACACTGGAGGATTACGGCAAGATCTCAGGATACAAGGTAAATCTGGACAAGAGCAAAATCATGCCCTTGACAAAGGGGGACGATAGACAATATCAACAAGGAAGCCAATTTAAATGGCTGCAAGAAGGCATCGAATATTTAGGGTTAAAGTGGATAAGGATTTATGTAAAGCAGTATTATCTCCCTTTGCTCTGGAAGATTGAGGGGGACCTTGGTAGATGGAGAACTCTGCCCTTAACTTTGGTGGGCAGGGTTATTTGTGTTAAAATGAAAGTGATGCCAAGACTACAATATTTATTTCAGTCTTTGCCCATTCTGTTGGCCCAGAGCTTCTTTAAGACACTCAACAGATGTGTCAGGATGTTCTTGTGGCTAGGGTCTCCATGGAAAAATTGACTTGGGGTTATGAACTGGGAGGTCTGAAATGACGAGACTTCAAAAAATACTATTGGGTGGCCCAGTTGAGGTTTATCACCTCTCTCAATGAGGGAAGTGGTACCCTCTCCAGGGTGCCATAGGTGAAAAGATAGCAGGAGAGTTAATATATAAGTGGGTCACTAAATTGATATCAAAAGAAATGGATAAGCCCATATTAAAACATACAATTCAGACATGCAAAAAATAAATAAATGTTTCTAGCTAAAGATGGGGTTGTCTCCTAAAATTTCCTTGTTCCAGAACAAATTAATACATATGACTCTGGAAAGTAAGATCCTGGACTCCTGGTGCTGGAAGGGGATCAGGCGTATCGAGGAATGTCATGAACAAGGGCGGTTCATGTCATTCAAACAGCTGAGGAATAAGTATGATTTGTGGAATAAAACTTTCTTCAGGGAAGGGAGAGGTGGCCCAACCTTTATGGCCGGGGTCCCAGGGGAGGAGTCCAGGTGAGAGTGTCATCAGGGGGCCAATTACCGGCCAATTAGTACATACAATCCATACCATTACAGCTACTACCCTCTGTTTTCTACGACTAAGCCAATTTTACATTACTCCATGGAACCCATGTGCCTAATCTTCTGGGTCAGTAAAACATGAGACCCCTTGTCAAAAGCTTTTCCAAAGTCCAAATGTACAACATCTGCTGCCCTGTCCTCATCAATCATCTTCGCCACCAACTCAACAAATTTGCAAGTAATCATCTCCCCTGAAAAAAGTTATCCCTAATAAGTCCATACTTTTCTCGATTTGAGTAGATTCTAACCATGCAAAGATTAACCTACTACAAAGGAGCAACATTCCTATTGAGAAATGAGGCGGGGCAAGTGACTGATGAGTCAGCGGGAAAGTATTTTGGCACCAGAGTCCATGATTCAATTTTAAATTTATTTTGGAAAAATGTAAAATTAGGGCAAGGCTAATTTTGAAGGCATTGAACTTGTAGATACTTACAAAGGTTGTTTGGGAGAGACTGTTTGCAGGTGAGTGGGAGGCTTTCTAAAATGTATTTTAATGTATTTTCTTTCCTAATTAATTCCCTCCTATGATGTAAAGATCACTGGCTTATTAATTGCTGGTTTGTCAAAGTATAACACTGGCTACTGACCATTCCTCTGGGACCTTGCTTGGAGCTAAAGGGGTTGCAAGGATCACTGTCAAAGTCCCAGCCATCTCATCTCTTGCCTCTCTCAATATCTTGGGATAGATCTCATTATGCCCAGTGGATCTTATTTTTGAATGAATATGTAGAACAAAGAACAGTACAGAACAAGAACAGATTCAAGATTCATTTTATTGTCATGTAATAAAGACTGTGGAATATTACACAAAATTTGTTTTCGTCTGCCACAAGGCAAATATATTTGCCATCGGCAGAAATTACTGTCAGAGAAAGAGAAGCAAAACAAAGTCCCCTGAGAGTCACAAAGTGTCCATGGATTCACCTCCAGTGCCCCCGCAGCCCCCGCAGCCACACAGAGTCCAATCCAAACCATCAGTAGTCTGAGCTCCAGATCCGAAACTCCGAAACGATCTGGAACCGTTCAGCACCCTCGGCATCTTCTTGCATCCCGGTTCCGACACAGGGTGCCCCTTCAGCCAGTCTCGAGCCAGTCTCCTGCAGTCCACAGTTTAGGAGAGACACTGTGCTGATATGTAATTACACCACTAGGTCACCAGGGGTCATCCCGGTGACCTTGTAGATAAAGCAGTCCAGAGCTACAGTCTAGCCTTCCAGGTTCGTCTTGCAGAGAGACAAGACCTCTTAGTGTACATATTAGTTTATTAAAGCTGTCTTATACTTGCACTGCTGGTGTGTTATTGTCAGTACAGACACCAAGTGGTAAAGTTTTTTTTACGCAGAGAGCTGTGGGTGCCTGGAATACATTGCCAGGGGTGGTGGTGGAGGCTGGTACAATAGGGACATATACAGGCACATTGGATGCATGTAAATTAGAAGGTTATGGGTGTGAGGAAGGGAAGGAGAGATGGTTGAGTTGGGGATGGCAGAACAATGTCTGCACTGTGCCAGAATACTTTATGTACTTGCAGAGGTTCATAAGACACAGAGAGGAAGCGGGTGAGGTCGATGGTCACAGTTGCCTCCCTATCAGGCACAGGGGGATCACGAGCAAGAGAGCTGTCGGCAGTTGTGGTCTCACACACAGGAGAGGTGTAGGTTACACTGGAGGATACTCGGAGGGATTACTGTAAGGGGTGCCGGGCAACACTAATAGCGAACCTTTAGCCTGGATTCGCAGGGACATACATCGGTGGGAAGAGGTTGGCCAGGTTCGCTCCCCCTAGTAGCACAGAAGCCTGAGGAGGGTGAGGGCTGGGGGTGACGAATGTGAGTGGTTGCGGTCTGGAACTCGTGGCGGGAGGAAGTGCAGGATTCACAGATTTTTTGGATGGACTTCAACTGTCAGGGAAAGACAGGGCCCCCAGGGCAAGCAAAGTGGATGAGTTCAGGGAGAGAGCACGGAGGGGGTGATATGAAAGGCCTGTTCAGTGAATGCACAAATCCCGTTACCAACTCACCATTTCCTATGTAAACAATCACCTGCTATGACTCTTATTGGCCCACGTGTCTGCATTGAATATGATGTCCAATTTATTCTAAAACTATGCCACTTGCACATTCAAATTTCAAGATTCCTTCATTGTCATGTAAGAGTACAGACAATGTAATATGGGATGAAAATGCCTCTACCTTCTGTCGGGCAAAGATTCGCTATTAGTGTTGCCCGGCACCCCTTACAGTAAGAGCGAAAAAGAACCAAAAGAAAGTCCCTTCAGAGTCATTGAGATTGTCTGTGGATTCACCTCCTCTATGTTGTAGCCTCTGCAGCCGCACAGGTTCCTGTTCCAATCAACCTGAGCTTCAGAGCCAGGCCTGCAATATGGTCAGTGCCCGAGGCCCCTTCAGGAGCCCTTAATGCCTTCAGCACTCTTTTGAATTCCAGTTCCAATATCAGGTTCTGATGTGCCAGTCTCCAGCAGCCTGCAGCCCGAGCTGGTCCCCCGACCGCAAGTCGCCCGCAGCCTGCGTGGGTCCCTAAGCCCCTCGCTGCTCCGCTGCCGTGGTCACCATTCTGTCAGGTAATTTCTTCTGCTTTTCCTTCTCAAAATGGGCTTTCCTTTCTGTTTCTGGTGCCCTGCACCTGTCTGCTTCTCTCCCGGAGTCTGCAACCCTTAATTTCCACTGCCTAGCCCAGGGCACAGACCTCCCCAGTTGCAAGATTTTACTTACAAACATCTTCGGAATCTTTCATAGGCCATTTATGAAGCCACGGGGTTGAAAAAAAGTTGAAGCCTTGCGGTCAGTGCTCTCTGCGCCCCGGGGTCTGCACCTATCCCTTCCTCCCATTCATATTCATGTGTTTATCTAGAAGCCTATCTCCCCTACCTGTGTCTACCATTACTCTGGCAGCCCATTCCAAGCAACTACCATTCTCTGTGTAATAATCTTGCTCCGCTCATCTCCTTTCAACTCCCCTCACCTTAAACACATAACCTCTAAACAGAGGTGGGCAGCCTTTAATTTTTAATTTAGACATATGGTATGTGAGTGGAAACAAAAGGTTTGAAAACTACTGTTTTCATCGTACCCAATTAACTCGTTATGTGCACGGTTTCATAACTCTGAAGGAAATAGGCCAATGGCAATTTTTCTCAACCAAAATATTTCAGTAACATTTGGGGCTAGACCAGAGACTCTCAACCATATTTTCCTACCCACATCCCACCTGGAGCAATCTCTTACTCATCACTGAGCACCGATGGCATAGGGATTAATTCAGGTGGTGTGTGAGTGGAAAGAAAAAGGTTGAGAATCATTGCTCTAAGCCCATCCTATCCGTATATCTGCTCAATTAAATTTTGCAATAGTACTTGCCTCAACCACCACCTCTGACAGCATATTCCACACACCTACCACTCTCTTGGTTAAAAAGGACACCCTCAGATTCCTATTAACGAGGTATTTCCCCCCCCCCACCTTAAACATACTGATACCCTCTGATCCCCACTCTAGGGAAAAGACTCTCTGCGTTCACCTTATATTTATACAGACACTTGCAGCCCACAAGCCTGTGACGCCCAAATACCTTAAATAACCTACAACTTTTGTACATTTTGAAAGGTGGGAGGAAACCGGGACACCCAGATGAAACCCACGCAGACACGGGGAGAATGTGCAAACTCCTTCCAGACAGCGCTGGTTTCAAACTCAGGTCGCTGGTGCTGCAACAGCATTGCACTGACCACTGTGCTCCTCTCAATATTTTGTACGCCTCTTATGAGATGATTCCCCATTCTCCTGCATTCCAAGGAATAAAGCCTGAGCCAGCTCACTGTCTATGTTCTTTGATAGCCCTTTAAACTCCCCCAAACTTCACATCATCTGCAAACGTACTAACCTACCCACTTACGTTATCATTATTTCTATATCTCACAACAACAGCGGTTCCAACACCGATCCCTGCACAACACCACTGGTCACGGGTCTCCAGCCAGAAGAGGACCATTCTATCACTACCTTTGATCTTCTGTGTACTGACCAAATCTGTATCCAAAATACCAATTCATCATGAATCCCACGCATCTCTGCATCCACTGCCCTGTCCTCATCCATAACCTTTGTCAACTTCTCAGGAAGCTCATATTGATAGGACGTGTCCTGCCCCGCTCAAATCCATGCTGACCGCCCCCAATCGGACCCGAAGTAGATCCTCCTGTAGTTTCCCTAACTCTGATGTGAGACTTAATGTCCTATAATTTCCTGGATTATTCCTCTTTCTTTTCTTGATCAAAGGTACCACGTTAGTTACTCGTCATTTTTCCAGGTCCTCGTCTGTTGCTAACTGAGGGTGAAAACATCTTCATCAAGGCTCCAGCGGCCTCCTCACTTGCCTCTTTCAATAACCAGGGATAGATCCCATCAGGCCCACACAGCAACCGCAGATGGGAGAACTGTCAGGAACCAGGATTTTCCTTCAGAACAAACTGATATCAACTGGAGAGTTACTTGGTTTGCTGTTCTGGGTTTTATATGATTTTTTAAATACATTTTCTTATCACTTTCTCTCATATCTAGAAGCCTATATGGGAATAGGCTCTTTCCCCTGAGGGTAGGGGAGATTGGAACAAGGGGTCATAAGTTAAGGGTTAGGGGGATGCTTCTTCACTCAGAGAGTGGTGGCTGAGTGGAATGATCTTCCGGAAGAGGTCATTGCAGCATTGCTTACATTTAAGAGAAGATTTGATATGTGCATGGATGTGAGGGGGTTGGAGGGTTATGGCCAAGGTGGAACTAGTGGAGTAAATCGGTGTGGACTTGAAAGGCTGATGTGGGCTGTTTCCGAACTGTAAATTGTTATATGGTTATATGTTATATAGTTTTGGACTTTTTACCCCCTCCATAAATCTTCGTCCGCGAAGCCAAGCCAAAGAAATATGTTATATGGTATCTCTTTTGTATTGAATACATAATTTGTGTATAGTTTGCAGCTGTGTATTACATACACATTCAGGAAATAAGCTGTAATTTATATTTTAGCTCCTTTTCTACTACACAAGCTGTGTGTACTTCCATTTTTACCTAATAAATGCAGCTGCGTCCCCACCCTGCAGTGTTTTGCAATAGTCTCCACGCTGGTAGCTAAGCCTTAGCTCTTCCTGCAGGCTGCAGCGAGTTCCAACCTGTTCCAACCAGGTTGGTGCAGAATTCCTGAACAGATGTGCTTTGGTGTTTACAATTGCAATATCACTTTACACTATCCATTTTAATGCTCCTCAAAAGACCCAGCTCCACCTCTTTCTTGATCTCAAAATGCCGGAATGCGTTAGTATCCTCCCTGTTACTTCCCTCCATGTCCTCCTCCTCCTTGGTAAATACCAATGCGAAGTAGTCAGTTATTACCTCACCCACTTTCTCTGGCTCTGAACAAACTCGGCAGGTGACTTATTGCCTTGTTTTCATTCTTTGGTTTTAAGCTGGTGTATTAAAAAGAATAGTGATTTTTATTTGATATAATTGCATTAAATCTTTATGTATTTGAACAGAACAAATTATAGGGTGTGTCCTTTGGGTAAAAGCTGCCACACTTTTCCTTCAGCTTGTCCTCGGCTTTGCAAACTTATACAGGATGGTGATAGATCAGCTCATTGAAAGGTGTAACGCCAACAACGTTGCGCTCAACTTTGGCAAAACCAAGGAGATGATTGTAGACATCAGAAGGAAGTCAGGGGAACACGACCCAATCCTCATCGAGGGATCAGTAGTGGAGAGGATCAAGAACTTCAAATTCCTGGGTGTCAACATCTCCATGGATCTGTCCTGGAGCCTTTACGTTGATGCAATCACAAAGAAGGCTCACCAGCGGCTATACTTTGTGAGATATCTGAGGAGATTCGGTATGTCACCAAAGACTCTTGCAAACTTCTACAGGTGTACAGTGGAGAGCATTTTGGCTTGTTGCATCCCTGCCTGGTACGGAGGCACCAACTCTCAGAACAAGAATAAACTCCAGAGGGTTGTTAACTTGGCCTGTGACATCACAGTCACCAGACTTCATTCCATCGAGGACATCGACATGAGGCAGTGTCTAAAAGAGCAGCCTCTATCCTCAAAGACCCCCACCACCACCCAGGCCATGTCCTCTTCACTCTGCTACCATTGGGGAAAAGGTACAGGAGCCTAAAGACGATCACTCAGCAGCTCAAGGACAGCTTTTCTTCCCTGCTGCCATCAGATTCTTGAATAATCATTGAATCAAAGACCCTGCCTGATTTTTTGTATTCTATTATTATATTTTTATAGTGATGTTGTAAGATGGTTATAATATGTATGTCTACACTGTGACGCTGCCGCAAAACATCAAATTTCATAACTTGTTCATGACAATAAATTCTGATTCTGATTTTATTTCACATTAATCCCTTTACCATCAATTCACAGCAGAATTTTAGTTATGACCAATACATTCCCAGCACAGTGTGAGCTTACTTTTACAACCCAATGTTGGTGTCGTAGCAGCCCGCTAACTGAGACGTGACCCAGTACACAAGATGGCCGATGAATGCAGCAACCGTACAGATCCCATGGGGGCCGATGACCCTCGTACCAGGTAACAACCCATAACTGCGGGAATGCCGACCAATCCGAGGTCAGCGCAGCCGTGACGTCAGCGTCGGAGAGAGAATATAGACCACGTTTCCGAGCAATAAACCATTTTTTGACTTCAACTTCTTGCGTGTATATCATTCTTCCCACACTCTGCAGTAGGGCTTGTGCTACCTTGGTGACCATCAGCAGTTGGACCCAAAGATGACGGATCAGGCGGCTCTTCACGTGTTTTTGTTGAAGCTGCCAAAGTTCTGGGGATCGCTGCCATGTATGTGGTTCGAACAGGCCGAGGCCTAATTCCACCTCTGACAGATCACTGCCAATGACACACGTTACAACGTGGTGAGCTCGCTCGACTAGGACACATCAGCAAGGGTCATCGACTCCTTGCAGCACCCTCTGGAGCAAGGCAAATACGATGCCCTCCAGGAGCTATTGACCCACACCTTCGGGCTCTCACAGCGTGAGCGCACTGCCCAGTTGTTGGATATGGATGGATTGGGGAACAGGGCCCCATATGCCATCATGAGTGAGATGCTTGCCCTTGCTGAGGGACACAGGCCTTGTCTGCTCTTTGAGCAGATTCTCCTGGAATAGCTGCCCAAGGATGCCTGACTCTTTCTTGCTGATGAGGATTTCAGCGACACCAGGGAAGTCGCAACCCATGAGGACGTGCTCTAGAGAGTGAAATAGGAAAGCAGAGCCTCAGTGGAGCAGATAGCTAGGCCTCGCACACGGCCGGCAACAAGGCCACAGCAAGTGGGGAGGCATGGACCCCCCCCTACCCACCAGTACTGTTACTATCACCAACGATAGGCTGAGGGGACCCGTCGATGCCGCCCACGCCACAGTGGTTGGCCAACATGACAGCCTCCTCCATATGTGTAACTCTCTGTTTGGAAGGCACTTCCTTGTTCACACCGGTGCTGAAATAAACACACTTCCTACAACACCTGGAATGGCAAACTGGGCCTGGCACTGAGGGCAGCGAACAGCACCACCACACAAACTTTTGGCACCCGCACCATCCCCCTCCACTTCGGCAGCAACCACTTCAAATGAACATTCATGATTGTGGCAGTGGCACAACCGCTCCTGGGAGCAGACTTCTTCCGAGCCCACTGCCTGCTGGTGGACCTTAAAGGCCAGTGTTTGGTGCACACCAGGACTTTCCAAACAATGACCCTGGGGAAGCCAAGTTACCTGCACCCCCCACCTTGACTCTGTTACTTTGCTTGACAACTCATTCACGTGTATCCTTGCTCCAGACGAGATCACGCCGCCTTCCCCCTGAGAAGCTCATCCTCGACAAGGAGGAGTTTTAAAAATTGGAAGAGCTGGGGATGGTGCACCGTTCCGACAGCCCCTGGGCCTCCCCCCTGCACGTGGTACTGAAGCAGGCAGGAGGGTGGAGGCCATGTGCTGACTATCACTGCCTCAACGAGGCCACCAAACTGGACTGTTGCCCTGTGCCCCATATTGTAAGGTAAAACATCATGAGATGGGAATGTGTAGGGAGTTACCCTGTACAGGGCAGTAACAAGAAGGGGAGGTGTCCTTGTACTCCTGTTAGGTAAAACATCATGAGATGGGAATGTACAGGGCTGTAACAAGATGTGAATGCATCCTTGTACTTACAAGATAAGAGAGACATTGATGGATTGAGAGGCAGGAAGCTAGCAGGGAAAGGATAGCAACAGTTTTAGTCATTGGACAAGTAATGATATGATGATGTTCTAAGCACATATCCAAGGGTATAAAAAATCACCATTTTGCTGATAACGGCAGAATGCATTCTCCGACTAACCTGGTTGGTCGCAAGTGTTACAATCCGGTAATAAAGAACAAAGAACCCTGATTTCGACTCAGCCTGGTGTTTGTCTCACTCATTCATGAACAAAGCAGACCTAACAATATTCAAGACTTTACTGCTAACTTACAAGTTGACCTCATCAGGGCCTATCACCTGATCCCGGTCCATCATGATTACTTCCTTAAAACTGCCATCGTTACCCCTTTTAGAATTTTTGTGTTCATGAAAATGCCCTTTGGACTTAAAAATGCAGTCCAGGCCTTCCAGAGGCTGATAGATGCAGTGGGCTGGGATCTCACCTTCACATTCATCTATTTGCATGATATTCTCATCACCAGCCGCAATCACACAGAGCATGTGACCCGTCTAAAGTGACTGTGCGCCCAGCTGCAGGAATTCGACTTACTATAAACCCTGCTAAATGCCAGTTCAGGCTGGAAACATTCCTCTTCCTGGGGCGTCGAATCAACAGGCACGGAGTTAAACCCCTGCTTGAAAAGGTAGAGGCTGTTGGCGCTTTCCCAAGTGAAAGGGCTGCAAGAATTCGCCAGTATGATTAATTTTTATCACTGATTCATACCGGCAGCGGCCTGCAATATGCACCCCCTTTTACACATTACCTGGGACAATGAGGCTTTGGAGGTGTTCCAGAAGGCCAAGGACGCAATGGCCAACACCACCCTTCTGGTACATGCCAGGCCAGAGGCGCCAACTGGTCTCACAGTAAGTGCTTCCAGCACACCGGTAGATGTGGCCAGAAGTGGTCCTGCTGGCTGACACAACCATGGAAACCTGCGCCAGGGCACTGATTAACACCTGGGTGTCAAGATTTAGAGTCCCAGAGCATATGATTTCTGATAGCAGAACATCGTTCATTTTGGGACTCTGAGTGGCGCTGGCCAAGTTGCTGGGAATCCAGCTCCACCACACCACAGCATACCACCCTCAGGCCAACAGATTGATGGTGCAGTTTCACAGGCACCTATAGTTCAGCTTAAGAGACCGAACTTGGCAGATGAGCTACCCTGGGGATCCACACTGCACCAAAAGAAGATTACAACACCTCAGCAGCTGAGATGGCCTTTGGTTATATCAGGGGAATTCTTGGCCACTGCCAAGGACCCAGAGGACTCAATAACCTTAGTGACAAGGCTAAAAGAAAGACTGGGAACTCTAGCCCCTCTGCAGCCTCTGCCATATGGCCAGGCTAAGTCCGATGTCCCCAAAAACCTAGAGACCTGTGAGTACGCTTTCGTTCGGGGTGGGGACACACCTTTGCAACGGTTGTATGAGGGGCCGTACAAAGTAGTCAGACACAACTGGACAATATGTGTGCTGGATATCAGTGGTAAGGAAGAGATTTTCACCATCGTCTGCCTCAAGCCAGCACATCTGGACATTAGCAAACCAGTCTCCACTCAGCCCCTGTAATGCAGAGGTAGGCCACCAAAAGCAGCGAACAGCACTCAGATCGCCAGTTCTGGTGGAGGGGGGAGGGGTGGTGGACCTGCTAACCAAGACTCAACCTGGTATACAAGATGGCCGATGAATGCGGCGACTGCACAGATCCCATCAGGGGCCAACGACCTTCACCCCAAGAGACAACCAGCATGGTGGGAAGTAATGAGCAATGGCAGGAATGCTGACCAATCCAAGGCCAGCGGCAGGGAGAGAATATAAACCAGGTTTCCAGTGCAATAAACCAGTCTTGACTTCGACTTCTTGGGTGTGTGTCATTCTTCTCACACTTGATGATTCAGTCAGCCCGCGACCCATCTCCCCACTCACCCCTCTCCCTCCAAGGCAGGGGTGATAGGCAGGAGCCGTTGGAGCAGCAGGAGCCCTCGGGGTACCAGGAGCCATCAGAGTTGACAGGAGCTGTCAGGGGGAAACTGGTGCAGGCTGCGACAGCCACACCGGGGCGCTTCGGCCTTTGGGGCCTCTCTCTGTGGCTCAAAATGCGGCAGAGCAATGGTCGTCTTCCCTACCCATAATCCCCCCACGAAGCTGGAACTGTTCTGGGAACCACAGAGCGCATCCAGCTGTGTGGAGAATTATGGGTAGGAATGCTCTGCTGCGTAGTGATGGGTGGAGCTACGGCACCAGTCGCCCTGTTTCCATCAGCTCCAGAGGGCACCATGAGGCACCTCTGGATATGAATGGGATGCTGGAGCAGCCTTTTAGGGCTGCTGTCTGAAAGGTAAGTTTTAAGTTTTCTATTTGCTCCTGTAGGCGGCCTCCAGGCAAGGGCCTAATGAGAAATGGCCTTCTGAGATGTGCAGACAGCATTTTCTATTCTTGAGAGCCACGGAAAATCAGTCATTGGTAATTGGTTTGATCGAGATTGTGTAACGAGCCGCACATGACAAACAGCAATAGACAATGAACCAGACAGTGTTTAATTTTAAAAGACTAATTTTATTTCTTACTCTTATGCTATTGTTTTTGAAATGCAGGCCGTTGAAATTTGATGCCCAGAATTAATGTTGAACTGAGGGGAAGACTGGAGTTGTGGCTGCTACAGATTCATGAATTCTCCTTGAGTTGCCTTTGAAGAAATGTCCATCCACATGAGCTGTGGTCGCAACACTTCTGGTCCTTTTGTAGGCCAGACTTGAACTGGGCGGCCTCCATGAAGCTTCCAAGACCCTGGCACAGATCTCTCCAAGTAACTTCACTGCTAGTCACACTCAAAATGAAGCACTTTGGTTTCCAAAAAGAACCTCCTGGCACAGGTTAATCCACCAAAAAGGTCTAATCCTTCACAGAGCATAACATAACATAACATAACATAACAATTACAGCACGGATACAGGCCATTAGGCCCTTCTAGTCCGCACCGAACCAAACACCCCTTTCTAGTCCCACCTCCCTGCACAATGTCCATAACCCTCCATCTTCTTCTCATCCATATACCTGTCCAACCTTGTCTTAAATAATACAATTTACTCCATCGCCACTATTTCTCCCGGAAGCTCATTCCACATGGCTACCACTCTCTGAGTAAAGAAGTTCCCCCTCATGTTACCTCTAAACCTCTGCCCCTTAATTCTTAACTCATGTCCTCTTGTTTTAATCTTTCCTCCTCTTAACGGAAATAGTCTATCCACATCCACTCTGTCTATCCCTTTCATAATCTTAAATACTTCTATCAAATCCCCTCTCAACCTTCTACGCTCCAAAGAATAAAGACCTAATCTGTCCAATCTCTCCCTATACTCTAGATGCTTAAACCCAGGTAACATTCTGGTAAACCTTCTCTGCACTCTCTCCACTCTGTTTATATCTTTCCTATAATTAGGCGACCAGAACTGCACACAGAACTCCAAGTTAGGCCGCACCAACGTCTTATACAATCTCAACATCACCTACCAACTCCTATATTCCATGCAATGATTGATAAAGGCCAGCATACTAAAAGCCTTCTTCACCACCCTATTCACGTGAGTTTCTACCTTAAGGGAACGATGTACCATTACTCCTAAATCTTTCTGCTCTTCTGTATTCATCAATGCTCTCCCATTTACCACGTATGTCCTATTCTGATTTTTCTTATCAAAATGAAGCACCTCATACTTATCAGCATTAAATTCCATCTGCCATTTTTCAGCCCACTTTTCTAAGCAGCCCAAATCCCTCTGCAATCCTTGAAAACCTTCTTCATTATCCACTATTCCACCTATCTTAGTATCGTCTGCATACTTACTAATCCAATTCACCACCCCATCATCTAGATCATTAATGTATATAACGAACAACAATGGGCCCAATACAGATCCTTGAGGCACACCACTGGTCACCGGCCTCCAACCTGACAGACAATTCTCTGGCCTCTCCCTTTCAGCCAATGTTCAATCCATTTGACTATCTCAAAATTTATACCTAAA
Organism: Narcine bancroftii; assembly: GCF_036971445.1. NCBI lineage: Eukaryota > Metazoa > Chordata > Chondrichthyes > Torpediniformes > Narcinidae > Narcine > Narcine bancroftii. The sequence goes on along the minus strand of NC_091473.1, from coordinate 133,453,270 downwards.
GACTGCACCTTCCTAACTAACCTTCCATGTGGTACCTTATCGAAGGCCTTACTGAAGTCCATATAGACAACATCCACTGCGCTACCCTCATCCACATTCCTAGTCACCTCTTCAAAAAATTCAATCAGATTGGTCAAACATGACCTTCCTCCCACAAATCTATGTTGAGTGCTCCTGATCAGACCCTGTCTATCCAGATGTTTATAAGTACTATCTCTAAGAATTTTCTCCATTAATTTACCTACCACAGACGTCAAACTTACAGGCCGATAGTTGCCAGGCTTCCTCCTTGAACCCTTTTTAAATAACAGAACCACATGCGCAATTCGCCAATCCTCCGGCACTATTCCCATATCTAATGACATTTGGAAAATTACCGCCAGAGCCTCTGCTATTTCCTCCTTCACTTCTCTCAATGTCCTGGGGAAGATCCCGTCTGGTCCCGGAGACTTATCCACCTTTATATTCTTCAAAAGCCTTAAAACTACACCTTTTGTAATCTCTATATTCCCCATACTTACCCAATTTGCTTTTTTTATCTCACATCTCCCATTTACCACGTGAATACCGAAGAAAAGAAACTGTTCAATATCTCCCCCATTTCTCTAGGCTCCACACAGAGTTTTCCGCTCTGATTTTCTAAGGGACCAATTTTGTCTCTAGCTTTCCTCTTACCATTAACATATTTGTAGAACTCTTTTGGATTAGTTTTCACCCTGCTTGCCATAGTTTTCTCGTACCTTCTTTTAGCTTTCCTAATTCCTCTCTTAAGATTCCTCTTACATTCAATGTATCTTTCAAACATCTCCTTAACTCCATGCTTCTTATATCTAATGTACGCCTCCCTTTTTCTTTGAACCAAGTTTCCAATATTCCTTGAAAACCACGGCTCTCTCAAACCTTTTGCCCCTCCTTTTAACCTAACAGGAACATAAAGCTTTTGCACTCTCAAAATCTGATCTTTAAAAGACTTCCATCTCTCTACTACATCCTGCCCATAAAACAAATTGTCCCAATGTACACCCTGCAAGTCCTTTCGCATCTCCTCAAATCTAGCTTTTCCCCAATCAAAAACCTCAACCCTTGGCCCTGGCTTCTCTCTTTCCATAATGACATTGAAGCTGATGGTATTATGATCACTGGACCCGAAGTGCTCGCCAACACTAACCTCCGTCACTTGACCCATCCCATTTGCCAACAGTAGATCTAACACTGCTCCTTCTCTGGTCGGCACCTCTACATATTGTTGTAAAAAACTATCTTGCACACATTTCACAAACTCTAACCCATCCAGTCCTTTCACAGAATGTGTTTCCCAATCTATATGTGGAAAATTAAAATCTCCCATAATTACAACCCTGTGCTTATCACAAATATCTACTATCTCCCTACAGATTTGCTTTGCTCTGGATTCCACAAAAATGGTTGGCCACAAGAGCTGCTTCAAAAGGTTGTGTTTCTCTCCAACCGTCAGGGTTCTCCCCTTTGCAAAATCACCATGTCTTTGCGAATGTATTGAATCTGGAACAGACTGTGACAAACCTTCCCTCAGTTCTTCCAATGTATCGGATTATCGCTGGGCTGTAACTTGTGATGATGTTTGTGTGAAATGTTAAATGTTGACTGTGACCATTCAGTTCCTACTGTCTATGCTATCCCTTACAGTGATAACCCCATTTTACTAAAATTAGATCTTATCATAACTGATTCATTTTTGGATATTAAGAGAATCACGAGTTAAGAGGTCAGCGCAGGTGAGCAAATTTAAGTTCTCGGGAGTCATTATCTCGGAGGATCTTCCTTGGACCCAATACAGTAATGGCATCGTGATGAAAGCATGTCAGCACCTCTAATTCTTCCAGAGTTTGAGGTGGTTTGGTATGACACCAGAAACCCTGGCAAATTTCTACAGATGTGTGGTGGAAAGTATGCTGACTGGATGCATCACGGGGACTTCAATACTCCTGAGCTTAAAGGCCTCCAAAAGGTAGTGGACACAGCCAAGGACATTACAGGCCAAATATTTCCCCACCATTGAGAACATCTGCAGAACGGCTGCCATTGGAGAGCAACAGCAATCATCAAGACTCTCACCACCCAGGACACGCTCTGTTCTCGCTGCTGCCATCAGGAAAGAGGTTCAGGTGCCACAAGACTCGTGCTACCAGGTTCAGGAACAGTTGTTCCCCCTCCGCCATCAGACTCCTCAACAACAAACTCAATCAGGGGCTCAATGAAGGACTCTTTTGCATTTTATTGATTTTTTTTCTCTCTGCATTGTACAGTCAGTTTGTTTATATTTATTTATTTACGTATGTATGTGGTGTACTTTTTTTTGCTTTACCAATAAATGGTAATTCCGCCTCACCTGCAGGAAAGAATCTCAGGGTTGTATGTGATGTCATGTATGCTCCCTGACAATAAATCTGAAATCTGAGCAAAAGCAATGGCCTCCCCTGCTTCTACTTCACATCCACAAGAATTTCAGGAATGGATAGATCAGGTGAACTCACAGAGTTAAAGAATAGGAAATTAGAGGGCATAGGCTGAAGATGAGAGGAGAGAGATTTTACAGGAGTCTGAGGGGGAATATTTTTTACAAAGAGGAGGTTGGGTGTATGGAACAAGCCAGCAAGGAGGTGGTTGGCGCAGGCACTATTGCAACATTTAAGAAATTTGGACAAATATGGGCAGTTTGACTTGATCTCAGCATGTGGTAAGACTGGAGGAGGCTGCAGAGGTAGGGATCTGTGAGGCAGGCATCTTTTGACAAAATGGTGGTTTGTAAAAGGCAAAATTCCTGTTGAATGAAATGTCATCCAATGATGGGACATCATTCCCATATTGATTGTAAAACATTGAATCTGAAGAACAAATCTAAATACAGTAAAACCCCTGGTATCCGGCACCTATGGAGATAGGTAGTGTATGTTCCGGTTGCTTGAAACTTACTCTTACAAGGCCTAACTAATACACCAGCACTAAGAATAAACAGTTTAAAAGATAAAAAACGATAAAAGACGACTGTACAAACTTCACTTGTATGAATAAATAAACCTTAAAGCATTTACTTTATCTTCATCAACATTCTTTGAAAACATTTAACCGTCGATCTGTAGGTTCCTCCCCCTCCTCGGAGCTGCCCGAAAGATGAACAATAGCATTGTAGATGATTAACCTCCCTTCCCCCAAGTTTACAGATCAAGCCTCTGAGCAGACGACTCTTACTGAGCAGGGATAAGGAGACACTTTAAGAAAGTCACTGCATCGGCGAGCGGCATCAACCAGCTCTTCGTTCTGGGCGACACCATTGCTGTTTCACACAACTTTATTCGAACAGCTGCTACAAGCAAAACACATCCAAGGCCTTCCTCTGGCTGAACATTTGCTCCCATCTTCACAAAAGGTTTTTGTTACTTCACATTCACAATTTTAAATGTACGATTTTTTTTACCTATCATTTTATTCTTATTTATTTTAATTTTAACATTTATTTTCCTCGATTTTTTTTTTGCCAGTATCTTAAGGCCGCCAATTGCTTGAATTCTAGATCTTATAGAAACATATAGGATTTCTTATAGAAACATATAGGATTATGAAGGGTATGGATAGGATAGATGTAGGAAGGTTTTTTGAGCTGGCCGGGGAAACTAAAACGAGAGGACACAGTCTCAAGATTCGGGGGAGAAGATTTAGGACAGAGATGAGGAAAAATAGTTTTTCCCAGAGAGTAGTAAATGTTTGGAATTCTCTAACTAAGGAAGTGGTTGAGGCTGCCTCATTAAACCTATTTAAAATTCGGTTAGATAAATTTTTACATGATAGAGGAATTAGGGGATATGGGGAGAAGGCAGGTAGGTGGAGTTAGGTCATAAATTAGATCAGCCATGATCGTATTGAATGGCGGAGCAGGCTCGATGGGCCATTTTTGGCCTACTCCTGTTCCTACTTCCTATGTTCCTATGTTCCTATCAAGGGTTTTACTGTAATAAGAGAAAATAAAAAGTCATTGTTCTTGAAAAGATGCTTTCCTTCCAGTAGGCGCTCAAACATATTTTAGTCCAAGGTAGAAAATCTGAAGCTCATTAAACTGCTTCCTTTGTCTCATCATTTAACCAAAATATTGACTCTTCCAGACTGTGTTTGTCTATGCTGATGGATGAAGGGATTATTTGGTCAAAATCAACAACTGCAATTGACATTTTCTGCATTAATCCAACAAAATTCCTCACTGCCCCATTGAAATACTTAACAAGTGTGCATTATTTGGAACAGTATATTGGCTTTTATTATTCAAGATTTACCTCAGACTTCTGTCCGATAAAGCTTGAGGCTATCTTTTAACTAATTTGCCCAGTTTGCTCCCCAGATAATTTATTAAGTTGAGCTGAACCATATGGAGCAAAAGATCAAAGCTTGGACTCCAGCCAGTGCAGACTCAGTCATCCACGTGGAGCACCGCAGGCAAGATGATTGACAGTGCCCCTAAGGCTTGGAAGGTTCCTGCACTTGATCTTGAAGCAAAGACGTTTGATGGAAAAAGAGGTACTTGTAACTATTGCAATGGGATAGAACTTCAGAAAACAGATAGCTGGGACAAAGCCCAGAGGGCCCCATGTACCTGTGAAGTCAGCGGGGGTAAAGAAGATGAAAAGTCCTGTGCTTCATCACTAACTCTGCAAATATAACCTTTGTGGGGTTTTTCAATTGTAAATTAATCATTCAAATTACACCTGCATCTGAAGCCCAGTGCTGGCATAATTAAATAAGAAAACCAGGATTTTAGAATTGATCACTACACAATTTTAATTTTCAAACCCACACAGCTGTTTACAGATTAATACGAGACTGACAAACAAGAATTTTACAAATTGTGGCAATGCATATATTCTTTCTGGATATTTCCATTATTCTATTTTCAAATTGAATCTTCCAGCCCCATTAATGTGAAATGTAAACCTTGTCTTTAAAGCTCATTTGCTTGAAAATGCTGAGTCTCTTAACTACTCCCCAAATAGTCAGGTGTGTGGTGAATGTCTGCTAAGCTGCCTGTCTCCCCTCTGGCGAGCCTTGCTGTACTAACATTGGCTGGGCATTATCTCTACTGTTGAGGACACTCCCCTTGGGTATAACTGTATGCACCTATTGTCTTTCATTATTGTACCATGAGTTTCTGCTAATAAAAGCCATGATTATTGTTTGACCACATCGTCTTTGTCTACTTCATCAACTGGCACTTCAATTTTATTAGCAGAAATGAATGCAGCCCTCAGGCCAGAGCAGCTGATAATCGACCAGTCTGCCCTGAGGGCCAGAGAAATTTTCAACCACCGGATTGCTTGTTTCGATTACTACATGGCTCGAAACAATGTGGTCGATGAGGCGATACAGTGGAGCCACCTGAACTCTCTGCTGGGTGAGGTCCCTTTCGTCATAACGCAAGGAGCTACCACTCTGGCTATAGCCTGAGAACGTCTGACTGCTCACTATGCAGTGCTATGGAATGTGGTGCTTGCTCGACACCAGTTGCTGACTAGACGCCAGAAACCTGGGGAAAGCACTGGCCCTCGACTCACTGGCAAATGAATGTGATGTCAGGGCAGTCAATGTGCAACAACACTGCAATGCCTTGAAGCTGGATGCTTTAGTCAATTGGATTGACTCCAGTTACATCTGACAGAGGCTGCTGGAGACGGAGCCCTTAACCTATGACCGGGCAGTCACTCTAGCCAAAACACTGAGAAGTGCCATGCAGTCCAGTGAAATGCTAGAAACCGAAAGGGAAACATCCAGGAGTGCTGGAACCCCGAAGGAAAGAGAAGGGCAAACTCCTGAAAAATGCTACTTCTGTGATGAGAGCTGGCACCCCAGACAGAAGTGCAGCTATTGTGGGAAACTCGACCACTTTGCTAAAGCGTTTAAGGCGAAAAGTACTCCCACTGATAAGAAGAAAAAGAGAAGCACCAAGAAAATGCATCCTGGAGCTGCAGGAATGGAAGGCAACTATGAAAAGGGGGAATCTTCAGATGAGCAGACTGAATCAACTTCAAGTGACGGCGAGGTGAGATCCCCTGTGATAGCTCAATTGACTCCAAAGCTTGGGGGATGTTTCAGACTGGAACGGTCGACTATGAAGGGGGAAGTTAATGGCGAGACTCTTGATTGTCTAATAGACTCGGGGAGTGCTGACAGCTACATCCACGAAAGAGTTGCCGGAGCCTTAAATTTGCGGAGATATCCAGCGAACCGAAAGATTTCGATGGCTTGGAGTGAACTTGGAAAAACTGTACGGGACAAGTGTAAAGTTACTTTAAATTTGCAGGGACATTGCCTGGTTGATGTGTGGCTCTTTATTATGCTGGAGCTCTGCATCCCTGTGGTACTGGGGTTAGATATTCAATCTCAGATGAACAGTGTAGTGTTAAATTTTGGTGGTCCACTACCCACACTTACCACCCCCCACGCTAGTTACTGTGGTCTGTCCACATTAAAGATCAAAGCACCCTCCCTTTTCAGTGATTTATCCCCTGAGTGTCGGCCGATTGCCGCTAAGAGCTGTTCTTACAGCAAAGAGGATCATGAGTTTATCAAAGCTGAGACCCAGAGATTGCTTAAAGAGGGAGTAATTGAACCCAGTAAAAGTCCGTGGGGAGCCCAGGTGGTAGTTGTGAAAAATCACACTAAGAAATGCCTGGCTATTGACTACAGCCAGACAATCAACTGTTACACTAACCTGGATGCCTACCCCCTGCCACACATCAATGAAATGGTTAATCAGATAGCGCAATACAAAGTGTACTTCACTATTGACCTCAAAGCATCTTACCACCAAATCCCCATTATGGCTGATGGGGGGGGTGTGGGGTGGGGGGGTTATATCAGTTTAAAAGGGTACCTTTTGGAGTCACTAATTGTGTGTCAGTGTTTCAGAGGGAAATGGATAAGATTGTTAGGACATATGAGTTACAGGGTACATTTCCCTATCTGGATAATGTCATTATCTATGGGAAAACACAGACTGAGCATGACAACAACTTAAAGAAATTTTTAGCAACAGCTAAAGATCTCAACCTTACATTTAACGAGGGCAAATGTGTGTTCAACGCGACAGAGCTACCCATTCTGGGCTACATTGTCCGCAAGGGCGAAATCTGCCCCCACCCGGAAAGAATGGCCCTCCCTTAAGAAGTTACCACCCCCAGACTCAGCAAAAGCCCTTAAAAGGTGTATGGGATTCTTTTCCTACTACTGCAAATGGGTTCGGGACTACGCCACGAAGCCACACCCTCTGTTTGACACTAAATCTTTTCCTCTCTCTCCAATGGCCTTGAAGGCTTTCGAGAGAATTAAAGCTGATATTGCCAAAGCTGCCCTCTCCTCCATTGACAAGGATGTCCCATTCCAAGTGAAAACTGATGCCTCAGATTGTGCCTTGGCAGGAACCCTTAATCAAAAGGGCAGACCTGTGGCGTTCTTCTCCCACACGTTACGTGGACCTGAACTTAAACATCCTGCCATTGAAAAAGAAGCTCAGGTTATTATTGAAGCTGTTCGCTACTGGAGACACTTTCTAGCCGGCAGAAAATTTACTCTTGTCACTGATCAGAAATCTGTAGCCTACATGTTCAGTACTAAAAACAAAAGTAAAATCAAGAACGATAAGATGGCGAATAGAACTCTCAACTTATAATTATGAGATCCAGTGCAGACCGGGCAGGTTAAATGATCTCTCTGACGCATTGTCACGATCTGCCGCTGGTGCTCAGCTGGAGGGGCTAAAAGAGATCCATAGTAGACTCTGCCACCCAGGAGTCACGAGTTTCTTCCACTCTTCTTTCTTTTTCTTTGGCTTGGCTTCGCGGACGAAGATTTATGGAGGGGGTAAATGTCCACGTCAGCTGCAGGCTCGTTTGTGGCTGACAAGTCCGATGCGGGACAGGCAGACACGGTTGCAGCGGTTGCAGGGGAAAATTGGTTGGTTGGGGTTGGGTGTTGGGTTTTTCCTCCTTTGCCTTTTGTCAGTGAGGTGAGCTCTGCGGTCTTCCTCAAAGGAGGTTGCTGCCCGCCAAACTGTGAGGCGCCAAGATGCATGGTTTGAGGCGATATCAGCCCACTGGCGATGGTCAATGTGGCAGGCACCAAGAGATTTCTTTAGGCAGTCCTTGTACCTTTTCTTTGGTGCACCTCTGTCACGGTGGCCAGTGGAGAGCTCGCCATAGAACACGATCTTGGGAAGGCGATGGTCCTCCATTCTGGAGACGTGACCCACCCAGCGCAGCTGGATCTTCAGCAGCGTGGACTCGATGCTGTCGACCTCTGCCATCTTGAGTACTTCAACGTTAGGGATGAAAGCGCTCCAATGAATGTTGAGGCTAACAACCTTCCTTACTTTCTGGAAGAAGTCAGGAAACTGACAAAAGGCTGTCCTGTTTGCACAGAATGCAAACCGCAATACTTCAAAACTCCGGAGGCCACTCTCATCTAGGCAACCCAACCTTTTGAAAGGATTAGCTTAGATTTTAAAGGGTCGTTATCTTCCAACAACAAAAATGTATATTTCCTTACTGTAATTGATGAATATTCCAGGTTTCCCTTTGTGATACCCTGCCCTGACATCTTCTCAGTGTCTGTCATTAAGTCACTTGACAGAATTTTCAGCATTTTTGGTTTTCCCAATTACATTCATACCGATAGGGGCTCAGCATTCATGAGCGCTGAACTGCCGCAAGCCCTGCTACGGGAGGGGATACCACAAGCTACAACCCGCAGGGCAATGGGCAGGTCAAAAGGGCTAATGCTACAGTCTGGAAGACTGTTAATCTTGCTTTAAAAACACATGGTTACCCTGTAACCTGGTGGCAGGAGGTGCTGCCTGAGGTACTACATTCTATTCGGTCTTTATTGTGTACTGTGTGGTGATATGTAATGACACCACTAGGTCACCAGGGGTCACCTCGGTGACCTTGTCTATAAAGCAGTCCAGAGCTACAGTCTAGCCTTCCAGGTTTGTCTTGTAGAGAGACAAGACCTCTTAGTGTACATATTAGTTTATTAAAGCTGTCTTATACTCGCACTGCTGGTGTGGTTATTGTCAGTACATACCGCAACAAATCAAACACCTCATGAACGTAAGTTTGCCTTTCCTAGGAAATCAGAAATTGTGATGGACAGGCCAGCCTGTTTAACTGAGCCTGGAACCGTGCTGCTGAAGAGCCACGCTCGGGCGTGTAAAACAGGCCCCCTAGTCCAACCAGTTCAGCTACTGCATACCAACCCCAACTACACTCATGTTAGATTCCCAAACGGGAGTACTGACATTGTACCCCTATGAGATTAACCTTGCCTGGTTCACTCCTTCCTCGCACCCCTACTCAGAGAGAGCCTGAGAGGTTGGACTCACCCCCCCAACTTGTGACCCCTAGTCAGCTTTCAGATGGCCGTGCTGAGGATCCACTACCTCACGCTGGTGATTCTGGAGCGGGTCCAGAAGTCATTTCTTCCCACACTACTGACGCAGGACCTGTACCAGTTCCCAAGGTTGCAAAGTAGCCCCCTGTTTTGAGACGAAGCACCAGAATTCATAAACAAACTGGTAGTCTGACATATTCATAAAACATCTCATTTTATTTTGATTGCTTGCTAGATACTGGCGTATCTTGGCTGTTGGAGTATTCTCAAGGCCAAATATGGTATCCATGTATCGCTTGCTTCAGTCTTTTCTAGCAGCTGTCCTATCATTTTTTGCTGGGGGGGGGGGTGCGGAGATGGCTGTGGTGAATGTCTGCCAAGCTGCTTGTCTCCCCTTTGGCGAGTCTTCCTGTACTAACATTGGCTGGGCATTATCTCTACTGTTAAGGACACTCCCCTTGGGTATAACTGTATATGCATGTATAGTCTTTCATTATTGTACCATGAGTTTCTGCTAATAAAAGCCATGATTGTTGTTTGACCACATCGTCTTTGTCTACTTCATCAACTGGCACTTCAAGGTGTAATAAATATTCTAATCATATGACCAAAATAAAGAACCATTTTTTCCGATCCTGCACTGAGTTGATTTTCTATTGGGCCAGAAAATACTTCTGATGCCTCTGTATGCTCATTTTTATAAGGTGTCTCTACTTCTCTTTTAAAGTCAATTTAGCAAGCAGAAAGCTGACCTATTCCTGACTGGTGATGAAAGGTTGGCTTTTTTTTAAACAGTAATGTAAACTTGGAATGATCTGCAGTTGTTCTGTCAGTCTAATGGGCAATTCTCAAATGCTGATGAGAAGATCATAAGGAATAGGAGCAGAAATAGGCTCTTCAGCCCATCAAGTCTGCCCTACTATTCAATCATGAGGTGATCTATTCTCCCTCTCAGACCCACCACCCAGCCTTCTCCCCTTAACGTTTGATGCCCTAGATAATCAAGAACCTATCAACCACTGCCTTAAATACATCCAATGATTTAGCCTCCACAACCACCAAATTCCAGAGGTTCACTGCTCTCTAGCTAAAGAAATTTCTCTGCATCTCTGTTCTAAATGGACACCCTTCAATCCTGGAGCTGTGCTCTCTTTTCCTTGACCCTCCCACTATGGGAAACAACCTTTCAACATCTACTCTGTCCAGACCTATCAACATTAAAAATGCTTTAATGAGATCCCCCCCCCTCCTAAATTCCAATGAGTACAGGCCAGGAGTCATCAAACTTTCCTTATATTTAAGGGACAGATGGATCGGTTCTTGATTAGCCAGGGCATCAAAGGTTACGAGGAGAAGGCTGGGGAGTGGAGCAGAGTGGAAGAATGGATCAGCTCATGATTAAATGGTGGGGCAGACTGAATAGCTTATTTCTGCTCTTATTTCTTCTGATAACCCTTTCATTCCTGAAATCACCCTTATGAAGCTACTTGAATGGCCTGAAGCTGATTGTGCTTTCTCAACAGTCCCATTCGATGTTCATGTGTTTGAAGATTACTGAGAATAAATGAATTACTGAATAACCTGAGCCAATGGATATTTTTCACTCCTGTCACACTTCACAGCATAAAGGTCTCTCTGGAAAAGCTCTTCATTACATGCAAGGTGACCAAACAAAAGTGATAATATGTGTTACTGCTGCCATAAGGGCAATCTAATTTATGTATATTTATTTAGGTTTTTATTTAAATGATATTTTTATTGAAAGTTTGTAATAATATTTAAAAAATGAAACAGTACAATTACATATTGAAATACAAATTACAAGAAAAAGAAAAAAAAAACACCCCATTAATTCAAAACCCCGACCACTATACCAGGTTGGAAAAAAAAACTAACGGGAGTCACGTGATGGAGTAGTGGCCGGTAGGAAAATACCAGCCCTCTTCAGAAAAGAAGAAATAAAGTGAAGAAAATACAAAGTTCAAGAAACACAAAACACAACAAATAAAAGATAAAGTTGTGGAGAAAAGAAAGAAAATGGCACCCAAGAAGGAAAAAGTAAAAACAACGGGAAGAAAAGAAGAAAAGATGCCGGAAGAGAAAAGAGGGGGCCTTACCTGCAGGAAGAAACAGGGAGCTGTCGTGGAGAAGAGAGCCCGCTCCCCAAGGTTGGTGACGACCCTGCAGAGTCGCGACCTCCCGACCGCTGGACTGCAAAAATGGCTCTCTGAGTCAAAGAGAAGCACGCAAGGAGGACACTAAGGAAAAAGAAAACACTGACGGGAGGGTGACCCAGCTGAGGAGCGAACTAACACAGCGTGACCAGCTGAGGGATGCCCAACATCAGGGCTCTCAGCTGGAAGAAGAGGAAAGCGACAGGAAAGGGAGTGATAGGAAAGAAAAACAGCAACAGGAGGCCCAACAGATAACTAGCCCAGAAGAAGAGGACCAACAGCAAGAAGCCATGCAAGAAAAAGCCCAGCAAAATGAGACAAGCAGCTAAACAAGAAAGACAGAAGAGAAACAGATACAAGGAAGAGAAATAGAAGTCCAAAACACAGGTGCAGACACAGAAGAAGAGGAAGAAGAGAAGGTAAAATAGATGGACAGTATATAGATTTTAAAAAATTCAAGAACAAATGAGAGCATTAAAAGAATGGTTGACATTAGAATTTAGTGAAATGAAAAGAAAAATGAAAAGTACAGAAGAAAAAGTGAGTAGAATAGAGCTGGTCATAACAGAAATAGGGAAAAGATTAGAAAATGTGGAAGAACGTGTAATGGCGGTAGAAATGGAAGTGAACAACTTAAAAAGAAAATTGGAAGAAAGTGATAAAAAAGTTAAAGAAACACAAGAGTTGTTAGCTCAGAAGATGGATATAATGGAAAACTATAGCAGGCGAAACAACATAAAGATAGTGGGCCTAAAGGAAGATGAAGAATGCACAAATATGAAAGAATTTATAAAAGAATGGATCCCCAAGGTCTTGGGAATGCCAGAAATGCAGGAAGGAATGGAAATAGAAAGGGCACACAGAACATTAGCCCCGAAACCACAGTCACAACAAAAACCAAGATCCGTTTTAGTAAAATTTCTGAGATACACGACAAGAGAAAATATATTGGAGAGTGCAATGAATAAAATTAGAGAAGACAAAAAACCATTGGAATACAAGGGTCAAAAAATATTTTTTTTACCCAGACATAAGTTTTGAACTCCTAAAGAAGAGGAAGGAGTTTAACAGAGCAAAATCGATCCTATGGAAAAAAGGCTATAAATTTATGTTAAGATATCCAGCCATGCTTAAAATATTTATCCCGAAGGAGCAAAGCAGACTGTTCTTGGATCCGGAGAAAGCACGAGAATTTGCAGAACGCTTGCAGGACAGAAGGAGAGATGAAGAGATGTAACAAGAATGAAGAACAATGACAAACTACATATAAAGATGTAAAAATAATGTATAAGTAAGAACTAAAGAAGGGAAAGAAAAAGGAAGAAAGGAAGTAAGGGAGGCAAAAAAAAGAGAGTGAGCATTGTTATATGTGAAGATAAAAGTCTTTTCTGGAGGGGGTTGGGTCACTGCGAAATCAGTTGACACTTGCGAGCGGGTTCGCAATCCAAATGGAGATGGGAGTTGTGGTTGCCCGGCAAGGGACAAGGGGCAACTCAGAGAGGGGGGGGGGGACATTTGGGGTTAAGGGAATTTTGAATGTGGGAGTTGTTGAAGTATTTTATGTTTCAAAAGTGTTGTCATACATTGAGTTCAAAAAGGGAAAACTAAGAGATGAAAATGGGGAAAAGGGGGTGAGGAAAGTGACAGGAAAGAAGAACAGCAACAGGAGGCCCAACAGATAACTAGCCCAGAAGAAGAGGACCAACAGCAAGAAGCCATGCAAGAAGATAATAGTTTTGCTATATTTTCATTATGTTCTTCTCCACCTTATGCATTTGTAATGTTGTGTATTTTATTTTTTTGTCCACCAATTCTCTTTTTTTTTGCTATATCTTCTCTTGTTGCTAGTTCTTTTTCTCTACTTATTATCTCCCTTTCCAACTGTTCTATTTCCCGATTGTAGTCTTTATTCATCTTAGTTTCATAACTTATTATCTGCCCTCCAATGAAGGCTTTCATTCCTAGGTGGTGGTGAGGAAGCGGAAATGAGGTGTAAACAGAATATGAGATGGCCATGTTGAACTATATGACTATAAATATTAATGGAATACATAACCAAATTAAACAAAAAAGCCTATTAAATTTCCTGAAAAAAGAAAAAAATAGACATAGCAATTGTGCAGGAAACACATCTAACTGAAGTGGAACATAATAATTAAGGAGAGAGTGGGTAGGGCACGTAGCGGCAGTATCATATAATTCAAAAGCTAGAGGTGTAGCTATATTAATAAATAAAAATGTACCAATCAAAATAGAGGAGGAAATAATAGATCCAGCAGGGAGGTATGTAATGATAAAGTGTCAGATATTTTCAGAACTCTGGAATTTGATCAATATATATGCACCTAAAGAGGAGGATCAAAAGTTTATGCAAGATTTTTTTGAAGATGGTAGATACGCAGGGGAATATATTGATAGGAGGGGATTTTAACCTTAATTTGGACCCAATGTTGGATAAAAGTGGACAAAAGACTAGCAAAAATAATAAAGTGGCCTAATTTATGGTTAAATCAATGCAGGAAATGCAACTTTTGGATATATGGAGGAGGCAGCACCCAAGGGAGAAGGATTCTCATATTATTCGAGTAGGCATAAAACATACTTAACAATTGATATGTTTTTGTTATCGGCCCGTATTCAAGGGAGAGTTAGTAAAACTGAATATAAAGCTAGATTGCTATCTGATCACTCACCCCTGTTATTAGCAATAGAACTGGAGGACATCCCACCAAGAACATATAGATGGAGATTAAACTCCATGCTACTTAAAAGACAGGAATTTAGAGAATTTATTGAACGTCAAATTAAAATGTACTTTGAAATAAATACGGAATCAGTGAAAGACAAATTTATATTATGGGATGCAATGAAAGCCTTCATTAGAGGGCAGATAATAAGTTATGAAACTAAAATGAAAAAGGACTACAATCGGGAAATAGAACAGTTGGAAAGGGAAATAGTAAGTTCAGAAAAGGAACTAGCAACAAGGGAAGATACAATAAAGAGAAGAGAATTGGCAGACAAAAAAAAAAAATGCCAAACACTACAAATGTATAAGGTGGAGAAGAACATAATGAAAATAAAGCAAAAGTATTAAGAGCTAGGAGAAAAAACACAGAATATTAGCCTGGCAACTTAGAACAGAACAAGCTAAAAGAACTGTATTGGCATCAAGGAAAAAGACAAACAAATTACGAATAATCCAATGGAGATTAATGAGAACTTTAAGGAATTTTATGAACAATTTTACCAAACTGAGAACGAGGGGAAAGAAGACAAAATAGAAGAGATTTTAGCTAAAATTGATCTACCGAAATTGCAAGAAGAGGAGCAAAACAAGCTGATAAAACCACTTGAAATAGAGGAAATACAAGATATATTAAAAAAGCTGCTGAACAATAAAATGTCTGGAGAGGATGGATTCCCAATAGAATTCTATAAAACATTTAAAGAGTTTCTAATTTCTCCTCTCCTGGAAGTAATGAACCAGATAGGAGAAACACAAAACTTGCCAGATTCATGTAAGACAGCAATAATTACAGTAATACCAAAGACGGGGAAGGATCCACTAACACCAGCATCATATAGACCAATATCTCTACTTAACTCAGATTATAAGATATTAGCAAAATTATTAGCAAACAGATTGGCCGATTGTGCACCAAAAATAGTAAAACAAGATCAAACTGGATTTATTAAGAAAAGACGAACAGCGGATAATGTCTGTAAATGTATTAATTTAATTCATGCAGTTCAAGGAAATAAGATGCCAACAGTGGCTGTTGCTTTAGACGCAGAAAAGCCTTTGACAGGGTAGAATGGAATTATTTATTCAAAGTATTACAGTGGTTCAACCTACCAGAAAAATATATTAATTGGATTAAAGCATTATATAATGGACCATTGGCGAAGATGACTGTAAATGTTTATGTATCAAACCAATTTAAGTTAAGTAGATCAATTAGGCAGGATGTTCATTATCTCCCTCACTGTTTGCTTTAGCAATAGAACCATTGGCTGAACTGATAAGAACAGAAAATAAAATAAAAGAGATAAAAATAAAGGAGAAGGAGTATAAAATCAGTTTATTTGCCGACGACATCATAGTATACCTAACAGAACCAGAAATATCAATAAAAGAACTACATAAGAAATTGAAGGAATATGGAGAAATATCGGGGTACAGGATCAATACAAATAAAAGTGAAGCAATGCCAATGAGTAATGCAGATTATACAGAATTTTTTTTAAAATCACCATTTAAGTGGCAAACACAACCAATCCGATACCTAGGTATTAGATTAGATAATAATTTAAGCCACCTGTACAAATTAAATTATCAGCCATTAATGAAGAAATTACAGGAAGACTTAGAACATTGGAAATAATTACCATTAACACTGATAGGGAGGGGAAATTGCATTAAAATGAATGTCTTCGCAAGAATACAATACTTATTTCAATCGTTACCAATTCCCTTAACAGAGAAGGTCCCGCATAAATGACTGGCTTACAAAATCAAGGCTCATGGGATTGGGGGCAAAGTATTGATATGGATTGAGAACTGGCTGCCAGGTAGAAGACAGAGAGTTGGGATAAATGGCTCGTTTTCTGAGTGGCAGGCGGTGACCAGTGGGGTGCCACAGGGATCTCTACTGGGACCCCAGCTGTTCACAATTTACATTAATGATTTGGATGAGGGGATTGGATGTAATATCTCCAAATTTGCAGATGACACTAAGCTAGGAGAGGTTGTGTGCACGGAAGAGGGGGTCAGGAAGCTCCAGTGTGATTTGGATAAATTGAGGGACTGGGCAGATACATGGCAAATTCACTACAATGTGGATAAATGTGAGGTTATCCACTTTGGTAATACAAACCGGAGGGCAGATTACTATTTGAATGGCAATAGATTAAGAGATGGGGAAGTGCAGAGAGACCTAGGGGTACTTGTACATCAGTCTCTGAAGGTGAGCATGCAGGTACAGCAGGCGGTTAAAAAGGCAAATGGCATGTTGGCCTTCATATCAAGAGGGTTTGAGTATAGGAACAAGGATACCTTACTGCATCTGTACAGGGCCTTGGTGAGACCCCACCTGGAGTATTGTGTGCAGTTTTGGTCACCTTATCTAAGGAAGGATGTTCTTGCAATGGAGGGAGTGCAGAGGCGATTCACCAGGCTGATACCTGGAATGGCAGGAATGACTTATGAGGAAAGATTGCGCAAATTTGGATTGTACTCGCTGGAGTTTAGAAGATTGAGAGGGGATCTCATAGAGACATATAAAATTCTGGCAGGACTGGACAGAATGGATGCGGATGGGATGTTTCCAATGGTGGGAAAATCCGGAACCCGGGGCCATGGTTTGAGGATAATAGGCAAACCATTTAGGACCGAGATGAGGAGGAATTTCTTTACCCACAGAGTGGTGAATCTGTGGAATTCATTGCCTCAGAGGGCAGTAGAGGCAGGTTCATTAAATATACTTAAGAGGGAATTAGATCTATTTCTTCAGTATAAGGGTATTAAAGGTTACGGAGAGAAGGCGGGGATGGGGTACTGAACTTTAAGATCAGCCATGATCTCGTTGAATGGCAGAGCAGGCTCAAAAGGTCAAATGACCTACTCCTGCTCCTATCTTCTATGTTTCTATTAAAGGTTACGGAGAGAAGGCGGGGACGGGGTACTGAACTTTAAGATCAGCCATGATCTCGTTGAATGGCAGAGCAGGCTCGAAGGGTCGAATGACCTACTCCTGCTCCTATCTTCTATGTTTCTATGTTTCTATGTTTCTTTCCCATCCAGTGATTATCAAGAAAGACTCACACATTTGCAATATTTAAAATACATTAAACCAAGTGAGCCCAATTGAGACATTTGTTTTCCACATAGGAATATCCCAGAAGTTGGAGTGAGATTCATTTTCAATTATTTTCTAGCTTTGCCAAAAAAAAAGGCACATCACTTGACGCATGAAAATTTAGAAAAAAAATATTAGGTCATTACGAAAAAACAACATGGATTTATGAAGGGTCGATATTGTTTACCTACATTAATTGAAATTTTTTTAAGATCCCAGCTCTTAAATGAAAAAAAAGCTGTGAATGTTTTGACAGCAATATTACTCTGAGGCAAGGCAGGGAGACTGAATCAATGCAGAATGGAAGTAAACTCTATGGACAGATTAGACCCCTCGTTCTCAACCTTTTCTCTTCCCACTCACATACCTGTGATGGAATATATATTTGTGAGAATTTGGTAAAATTAGAGTAGGTTACATACATACACACATTTTAAAACAGATCTTAATTGAAATACTGAAGAATTCATATTCAATGACTTTACAGAAACTATGGAGAATGCTATGCACATTACACAAGTAGGTGCTAATTGAAATGATATCATCAAATGAATTGGCTGGAGGCACTCTGGCTGTTTGCAAGTATCTACAAAGTGCTCTCAGAAAGGTCACTTCTGGGTTCTTGTTTATCTAAGATAACAGATGGGAGCAGAAGGAGAACTCCTATTGTTTGCTGGAGAAGGTGGGGGTTTTGTGGCAAGTGAGTGAGTCACATGGCTTTACTAGCAGTCTCAGTTGGGGGAGAGAGAGAGAGAGAGAGAGAGAGAGAGAGAGAGAGAGAGAGAGAGAGAGAGAGAGAGAGAGAGAGAGATGAAACAAGTTCTCTCAGCCAGTGTGTGTGTGACACTGAAAGGAGACTGAACAGTCACAGCTGAAACAAGCAGGAAAAGTTTGTTGGAACTGAAACAGAAAGCTCCAGAGTGGCGGATAGCTGGAAGTGCTATCTGTCTGATGTTTCTCTTGGAATAGGTGGAACAGAAAGGAACTCTGGAGCAGCCTGAAAGAAAGAGGTTATCATCTGGAGAACCCTGATGGGGAAAGTTTCATCAGTAAGACAATGAGGTGACTAATGGTTGTACCTCAGTAGTGCAAATCCTGGAACAACGAATCTCTCTCTGCAAACCTCCAAAGAACCTTCCAGAGTGGTAAACATTTACCTTTTGAGCACCAAAGTCTGGTGAACTTTATACATCTTAAGTTCTGTGCACAGTTTAAGAATTGCCTGAAACCAAAGAACTTGGAAGAATGAGAAGTGAGATTGAACTGTGAACCAAAGAACTTTTCTTACATTTATATACACATCACATACATGTGCGCTTAGAATTAGAAGGGGGTTAAGTTGGGTTTAGTTAAGTTAATAAAGATAAGTTAAAGTTTGATTCTGTTTTCATGTTTAAAGATAATTAAAAACAACTTTTATTTAAGTAACCATTTGTCGTTGTGAATATCTATTGCAGTTGGGTTTTGGGGTCCTTTGGGCTCATAACATAGCACCTTAAGTAATCCCTTACTAACCACAGGACACCTATGGCAAGCAGAAGTTGAAACTGGACCCTAGATCTTGGTTGAAACCCAGTCTCAATTTTGCACGTGAATGATCTTTTCCGCATTGACTTAGCACAATTGCAATGTAAGATCCAGTGCCCATTGCCAAAGTGCCTATTCTCAGAGAGCTACCAGTGACTCCACATCCTATTGGATTTCTCTGATGAATGATATGTTTGTACAGTGGAATCTGGCATCTATGGGGATTGTAGATGACAGCAATGCAAATTTTATGGTTGACTCACTTTATCAATGCCTAATACACCTGCATTATGAATACACAATTTAAAAGACAAAAGTCAGTGCAAAATGTAATTTGAAAAAAAAAATCAGTATTGTAATCTTTAATTATGTAAAGTTCACTTTAATCAAGTAATTCCCTTAACTTACAAAATTTAAATTTAAATTCAAACTCTGATCACTGGCGCTGTAATAGTATTGCACTAGTCACTATGTAACTATGGCACCGTCCTAATTAACCCCCCTCCCCAAAATTTACAGATAACGCCTTACTAATATACCTAAAACTCTATTAAAACAAAGGCTCTTACTAGGCAGCGATGGGGAGACACTTTGGGAGAGTCGCCCCAGTGGCATCAACTGGTTCTTCGTCCTAGTACCCTGGTCTATTTTATCTTGTATTCATATGTGTGAGTTCTTAAGACAACACATGGAGGAACGAAAAGGTTCTTTACTTTAAAGGTGTTGTAAACAGCACCATGAGGCAGGTCATGAGACTGCAAGTCTCCATTACAGATATTCATATTCTGTGCTAGCTCACTGCTGGCACCCAAAGAGCATTAGTAGTTGCATTGCACTATCATTCCAACTTCCTTTCCTAAAACAAAAGTACCTTACTTTTAACTGACATGTTACATAGGAACATAGGAAGTAGGAACAGGAGTAGGCCAAAAATGGCTCATCGAGCCTGCTCCGCCATTCAATACGATCATGGCTGATCTAATTTATGACCTAACTCCACCTACCTGCCTTCTCCCCATATCCCCTCATTCCTCTATCATGTAAAAATTTATCTAACCGAATTTTAAATATGTTTAATGAGGCAGCCTCAACCACTTCCCTGGATAGAGAATTCCAAACATTCACTACTCTCTGGGAAAAACTATTTTTCCTCATCTCTGTCCTAAATCTACTCCCCCGAATCTTGAGACTGTGTCCTCTCATTTTAGTTTCCCCAGCCAGCTCAAAAAACCTTCCTACATCTATCCTATCCATACCCTTCATAATCCTATATGTTTCTATAAGAACTCCTCTCATTCTTCTGAACTCGAGCGAATACAATCCTAGATGATTTAATCTTTCATCATAAGTCAACCCCTTCATCCCAGGGATCAACTTAGTAAACCTCCTCTGGACCGTCTCCAAAGCCAGTATATCCTTCCTCAAATATGGAGACCAGAACTGGACACAGTACTCCAGGTGCGGTCTCACCAGTACCTTATACAGTTGCAACATTACCTCCCTACTCCTGAATTCAATTCCTCTAGCGATGAAGGCCAATATTCCATTTGCCTTCTTAATAACCTGCTGCACCTGCAACCTAACTTTTTGCGATTCATGCACAAGCACTCCCAAGTCCCTCTGCACTACAGCATGCTGTAGTTTTTCACCCTTTAAATAATATTCAGCTCTTTTATTATTCTTGCCAAAGTGGATAACCTCACACTTACTAACATTGTACTCCATCTGCCAGACCTTTGCCCACTATATCAGACTCTCCACATCCTCATTACAATTTGCTCTTCAACCACTGATTGGTTCCAGTACTATACAACGTCAGGTGAGAAGTCCTGCCTCAGGTTGGGCCATCCATCCAAGATGTTTTTTCTCAGTTGTCTCAGTGTTTCATCTTTTTTTGTCTCTGACTTTATGAGTTCCATTTTTGCATCTGATATGGGCAGTGATCATGTCCATGAAGGTATTCACATCTTCATCCATTTTGGTGTTTGCGGGCTCTCTCTTGTCAACAGCTCTAGATAACGTGTCTGCTGTGTACATTAGCTTACCCGGAGTGTAGGCCACATTCAGTGTATAGCATTGCAGCTTTTGGAAAAATCCAATCAAGGGCTTATGATCAATCTCTACACTGATTGTTTGTCCTGACACAAAATGATGAAATCTTTCACAGGCGTATGTCTTCTTCTTTGGCTTGGCTTCGCGGACGAAGATTTATGGAGGGGGTAAAAGTCCACGTCAGCTGCAGGCTCAATTGTGGCTGACAAGTCCGATGCGGGACAGGCAGACACGGTTGCAGCGGTTGCAGGGGAAAATTGGTTGGTTGGGGTTGGGTGTTGGGTTTTTCCTCCTTTGCCTTTTGTCAGTGAGGTGGGCTCTGTGGTCTTCTTCAAAGGAGGTTGCTGTCCGCCGAACTGTGAGGCGCCAAGATGCACGGTTTGAGGCGATATCAGCCCACTGGCGGTGGTCAATGTGGCAGGCACCAAGAGATTTCTTTAGGCAGTCCTTGTACCTTTTCTTTGGTGCACCTCTGTCACGGTGGCCAGTGGAGAGCTCGCCATATAACACGATCTTGGGAAGGCGATGGTCCTCCATTCTGGAGACATGACCCACCCAGCGCAGCTGGATCTTCAGCAGCATGGACTCGATGCTGTCGGCCTCTGCCATCTCGAGTACTTCGATGTTAGGGATGAAGTCGCTCCAATGAATTTTGAGGATGGAGCGGAGACAACGCTGGTGGAAGCGTTCTAGGAGCCGTAGGTGATGCCGGTAGAGGACCCATGATTCGGAGCCGAGCAGGAGTGTGGGTATGACAACGGCTCTGTATATGCTTATCTTTGTGAGGTTTTTCAGTTGGTCGTTTTTCCAGACTCTTTTGTGTAGTCTTCCAAAGGCGCTATTTGCCTTGGAGAGTCTGTTGTCTATCTCGTTGTCGATCCTTGCATCTGATGAAATGGTGCAGCCGAGATAGGTGATGCTGAGTGTACCGCATCTCCATGTCTGTCATTGAGCACGATGTATATGCAATGGGTTGCCAGTCAACATATTTTTTGCAGAAGAACTGCACCAAGCCCACTATGTGATGCGTCTGATGATATCTTGATGGGTCTCGCTGGGCTGTAAAACCTCGGAACTGGTTCCTCTGTGAGCAGCTTCTTTAGTTCACTCTATGACTTTTCATGTTCATTATTCCACTCCCATTCAATTATCTTTTTTGTTAGACTTCTCAATGGAGCCATCTGTTCTGAAATGTTGGATATGAATTTACCCATATAACCATATAACAATTACAGTACAGAAACAGGCCATACCTGCCCTTCTAGTCTTCACTGATTTACGTGAAACTCCAGCTAGTTCCACCTACCCACTCCCTGCCCATAACCCTCCAACCCCCTCACATCCATGTGTTCATCTAACTTATTCTTAAATGACAGAATTGAACCCTGCCACAACTACCTCTCCCGGACGGTTATTCCACTCAGGCACCACTCTCTGAGTGAAGAAGCATCCTCTTATATAACTTCTAAAGTTATGTCCCCAACCCTTAACTTTCCAAACTCCCCTACCCTCACATCTACTCTATCTATTCCCTTCATAATTTTAAATACCTCTATCAAATCCCCTCTCATCCTTCTATGCTCTAATGAATAAAGTCACAGTCTACTCAATCTTTTTTTATATTATATATACTGCAATCCAGGCAACATTTTAGTAAATCTTCTCTGCACCCTCTCCATCTTATTGATATCCTTCCTATAATTTGGAGACCAGAACTGCACACAATATTCCAAATTTGGCCTCACCAATGCCTTGAACAGTCTCAACATCACCTCCCGGCTCCTATATTCTATGCTATGATTTATAAAGACAAGCATACCAAAAGCCGCCTTCACTACCCTATCTACATGAGAATCCACTTTCCAAGAATTCTGAACCATTATTTCAAGATCTCTCTGTTCCTCTGCATTCCTCAATGTCCTCCCCTTCACTGCATACATCCTGTTTTGGTTATTCTTCCCAAAATGAAGCACTTCACACTTATCGACATTAAACTCCATCCGCCACTTTCATCCCACTCTTCTAAGCAGTTCAAATCCTTCTGCAGTCCACGAAAACCCTCCTCACTATCTACATCTCCCCCTATTTTTGAATCGTCTGCATATTTACTCACTAAATTACCACCCTGTCATCCAAATAATTAATGTAAATGAAGAACAACAAGGGACCCAACAGTGATCCCTGAGGCACACTGTTCGTCACTGTCTTCCATCCTGACAGACAGTTATCCACCATGACTCTCTGGTGCCTATCTTCTAGCCATCGTTGCTCCCATCTGACTATTTCCATATTTAATCCCTAGTAACTGAACCTTCCTCATTATATAGTTGACCATTCCATTAAATCTCTGTACGTCCTTTTTGCATTGTGGCCTTGGCATGTTCCCAATAGCAGACACCTTTCTGGGATCTGGTCTGATGCCCTCACTGCCAGTAATATCTCCTACAAATGTTATTACTGTCACCCCGAGCTGGCATTTCTCTCTATTCAGCTTCAGGTATGCTTTCCTTGTTGCTTCCATCACTTTCCTTAGACTCTCATCATGCTCCATTCTCGTGGTTCCCCAGACTATGATGTCATCCATTGAAGTATCTACTCCATCCAGATGCTCATAGACCATATGGATAGCGTTGTGATACACTTCATAAGCTGAGACAATTCCAAATGGGAACCTTAGGAATCTGTATCTGCCAAATGGACTATTGAATGTGTACAATCTTGAACTTGCTTCATCCATTTTTAACTGCCAAAGTCCTGATGATGCATCTAACTTACTGAAAAGTTTGCATTTGCCAACTATGTCATGATTTCTTCATGCATTGGAAGTTTAAAGTATTCTCTCTTTATTACTCTGTTTAGATCTCTTGGATCCAGGCAAATTCTAAGCTTTCTTTTCTTTTTGTTCACAACAATGAGTGAACTCACCCACTCCGGTGGCTCATCTATCTTCTGAATGTTCAAGATTTCCATCCAGTCCAACTCTGCCTTTAGTTGCTTTTGAAGTGCAAATAGAACTTTTCTGCATGGATGTATTATTGGTGGCACTCATTTATCCACTCTGATCGTGTGTTGTCCTGGAAGGCAGCCTAGACCCTGAAATAGGTCATGGTACTCCTGTACATCCTTTGGCACCATGATGAATGTTAGCATGTGCTCTTTGTCCTTGTGTTTCACTTTGACCATGCATTCTCCTTGCACTGGTATATCAGTACCTGAATATCCTGTCACCATCACTCTTGTTTCATACATCTTTGGTCTGGGTCTAATATTTTTGAAATCAATTTCTGACAATACATTAATTTGTGCTCCAGTATCCAATTTAACTGAAATGTATGTGTCATTCACTTTTAATCTCAACATCCAGTCTCTGTTTTCTTTCTTGTTTTCAGTCACAACATCTACATAGAATTCCTCCATCTCCCTTTCATCTACTGCATGAACCTTGCTTTGTTGCACTTGGTTCCTATAGCAATGGGCATAATGGTTGTTTTTTGTTGCACATAGTCCTACAGAGTGCTATGGCTTTTTCCAGATCTAGATTTTGCTCTCTTAGCAGTCTTTCCTTTAGACTATCATCTAGAAAACAAGTTGTCTTTTGTCAGTGAGTTGGTCAGTCCACCAAATACAGACTTTTTGCTTCTGTTTCTCAATTCAGTCACATACTGATCAATAATTTCATCCATTTTCTGTATACGTGAAATATCTGTGCCTCTCAAACATCATGATATGTTTAGATATGCAGTATGCCTCAAACTGTTCCATTTTTTTTCCTGTTTCATTTTGTCTCCTTTAGCAGCAAATGTAAAGTTATTTTTCACCTCCAGGGCTTCATCTCCCATGACAAGTAAGAAAACTGATCTTTTCACTTTACCACTTTTCTCGTCAGCTCCGACTGCCACTAAATACAATCCAAAATTCCATTTAAATCTGTTTCAATTTTCAGCCACATTACCCGTCAGCTGAAGTTTCGCTGATGGATGTAATCTTTCCATTTTTCATTGAGTTAGCCTCTCTTCACTGATCAGTTGCTGACTTTAGATTTTACCTTTTAAAGTATTTCCTTCTAATTTCCTTCATCCCACTTCCAAAACCATGTTTCATCTTGTATTGTGTGTGAGTTCTTAAGACAACACATGGATGAAGGAAAAGGTTCTTTACTTTAAAGTTGTTGTAAACAGCACAAGAGGCTTCAAGTCTCCATTACAGTCCCTGCATACTATGTGCCAGGCTCCTAGTGGCAGCAAGTCTAATCAAACAGTAAGGCATTGATAGTTGCCTTGCAACCATGATCACTATCATTACACGGTCATTCCATCAGCACAACCCGAATCACATCCACGCAAATGTCCCGGTCAGGCCCTCTGTGCAACTTCCTCACTTTGACAACCCAGCTCATTGCCGTGCAGGTGGTGACAGTGAAAAGAATGTGCACCTGTTGAAGGACATTTCCTGCTTAGTTGGTTAAACAAAGTCTCAGCTCGCCCCAGTAGGGTCCATCCGCCCAGTCTTATTTATTTGTTTGTGTTTATTTATTTATCTCCTTAATTCTTTTTTGACGGTTGTTTGAGTTTCCAGATAATGGGAATTTTTCTCAGAATTTATTATCACAAAAAGATTTAACACTGTTGGGCTCTTACATCTGGGCTTCTCCCTCCACTGAAGTCACAGACTCCTTGACACCTTGAACTTCATTGCTATGGAATCCTGCCTGGTGACCACAGCAGATCTCTTCCATTTCCCCCAGTGTGCTTTTCACCTTTCCATCAGCGTGCTCATCTAACCACTGTCAGCGAGTCATTGAAAGATGCAATACCCTGCACTGACCATCAAGCCCCCCCTTTCATCCTATCCCAACCCACTTTATTTGGGTCACAGATTTGCCACCCAACAGCAGACAAGGGACAACATTAGTTACCTTCTCAGGATGCTGCAAGACCTTGCAGAATTCCACGAGCAGTTTTGTGATTTTTATTGCAGTCCTTCATGTTTCACTCTCTTCCGACAACTTACAGTAGCCAATTAACATACCAACCTGCATATCTTTCGGAGGAGGGAGAAACACATGGACAATCAATATAATTTCTCTCTCATATTCATCATAAAGTATACGGACATAACGTTGAGAAAGTAGTGGTACATTGAGTCTGAATCACTAAGACCCATCCAATACTCCCACTATGCTTAGGGAGAGAGTTCTTCAATTTAGATTCTCTATGGTTAGAATTGGCCTGTAATGAATTAAAATCCTATGTAACTTAATTTCTCAACAGAAAACATATCCCAGAAGGATAAGGCTCAGAATTAGGTCAGTTTACACCAGAGTCATTAAGTTATACAGCACAGAACAAGCCCTTCTGCCCAACCCATCCCTGCTGTCCATTGGCATTCTGACTTCATCCCATTTGTCTGCATTTGGTTTGTATCTTTCTAAACCTTTCCTAACCATATATCTATACAAGTATCTTCTGAACGCCAAAAGCCTACCTACTTCTCTTGTTTCCTCGTGCAGCTCATTCGAGATACAGACAAACCTCTGAGTAAAAAGGTTGCCCTCTCTCCTTCCATCTATGCCCTTTAGTTCGAGAATAATCTACCCTGGGAAATAGATGGGGAGCATTCCCTTTATCCATGCCCCTCTACACTGTAGTGATCCTACACCAATCCTACATTAATCGCACGTTCCCACCAACTCTCCCCTCTACCATTCATACACACAATCAGTGCAATTTACAGCAACAAATTAACCTATCAGCTCGCATTGCTTTGGGATGTGCGAGGAAATCAGAGTATCTGGGGAGACACACACTGTCACAGGGAGAACATGTAAACTCCACACAGATGGCTGCAGAGGGCAAGATTCAACTTGGGTCACTTTTCAAAGTTTAAAGGGCAGATTAATTGTCAGAGTCCATGCATGTCTACACATACAACCCTGAGATTCTTTATCGTGCTGACCAGGCAGAATTTCTACATATTGGAAGTGCAAAAAAACTGTACTCAGGAAAGGATACATATACAAAAGAGAGAAATGTAAATAAAGAAAAAAATGTAAATGAACTGTCAGGGCAATATGGAAAAAACAAATATTTAATAATAAATAATGTCTAAAGTAAGAGTCCTTAACTGAGGCCCTGATTGAGTTTATCGTTGAGGAGTCTGATGGTGGAGGGGGTGCAGCTGTTCCTGAACCTGGGGGTGTGAGTCTTGTGGCACCAGTCCCCTTTCCTGATGGCAGCAGCGAGAACAGAGCATGTCCTGGGTGATGTGGATCCTTGACAATTGCGGCTGCTCTCGGACAGCACCATTCCCTGTAGATGTCCTCGATGGTGAGGAGGGTTTTGCCTGTGATATCCTGGCCTGTGTCCACTACCTTTTGGAGTGTTTTATGCTCAAATGTATTGGGCATCCATACCAGGCCATGGAGCAGGCGGTCAGGACACTTTCCACTATGAATCTGCAGGAGTTTGCCAAGGTTTCCGATGTTAATCCAAACCTCCGCAAACTCCTGATGAAGTAGAGTCACTGACATGCTTTCTTCACGATGACATCCTGTGTTGGGTCCAGGAAAGGACCTCTGAGATAGTGATTCCCAGAAATTTATATTTGCTCACCCTCTCCATTCCGATTCCCCAATAATCACTGGATTGTACATGTCTTGTTTTCCATCTCTCAAGTCTACAATTGGCTCCTTGGTTTTGGTGATATTGAGTGCAAGGTTGTTAATACACCATACTACACCATTCCCACAAAATGTCCCTTCCCCGGATTCTACGGTTCACGCACACAATCAGTGAAATTTACAGGGGAAAGTTAACCTACCAGCTCGCATGGCTTTGTGGTGTTGGGGGAAACTGGAGTATCTGGGTAAACACACAGTGTCACAGGGAGAACATGTAAACTCCACACAGATGGCCGCAGAAGTCAGTATTTCGACTGGGCTCTTTGATGCTGTTTGTCGGTTACTCAACGGGCTGTGTCACTGTTCTATCCTTTAAACTTGGAAGGGAAAAAAACGAAGCATCATTTATTTAACTGACAAGGCCCAGCGTAATCAACCACAATGAGCTTTATCATTGCTAAAGGTTGATAAATCATTTAACATGCAGTGCTCTGTGAATGAAGTTGCTTGAGGGATTCAGAAGAAACCCAAACAATTGTCATTTGACCTTTGATCCAATGTAACTTCAAAAGAATGTAGACTGTGTCTCAATGGACAGGTTCATCTGCATGTGACACACATTTAAAATAATATTGCCCATCAGTGAAAGAGATGGGGAGGGGGCTCTGAGACAATGCAAAGTCCTCATTATTTTACATTTTAATTTTAATTCAGACATACAGCACGGTAACAGGCCCTCCCGGTTCCTGAGCCCACGCTGCCCAATTATATCCAATGAACCTACAACCACTTTGAACGGTGGGAGGAAACTGGAGCCCCCGGAGGAAACCCACGCAGACACAGGGAGAAAGTACAAACTCCTTACTGACAGTGCCGGATTCAAACCCAGGTCGCTGGCTGCCACTATCTTGCTGCAAAGAGGACATTATGGCTTATTTTATTTCAATCAAGGGTGACGGAGAAACTTTATTTTCTATTTATGACTCTTCCCCATTTGTACGTTTTGGCCTGTTTCTGATGAGTCCAGCCTGAATACTGGGCTGGACCCGATCAGTAGGATATGAGACTGTTGTTCTAGTGGACTAAATTAACTTTCATTTACGTATGATTGAATGGTAAAGACACAGTTCACCTCATAGGAGATGGAAAATTATTCATTTTATATTATTTTAATATAAATTATTTGTAAAAAACATTCAACTTCAAACTGTGTATCTTCTTCTTTGGCTTGGCTTCGCGGACGAAGATTTATGGAGGGGGTAAATGTCCACGTCAGCTGCAGGCTCGTTTGTGGCTGACAAGTCCGATGCGGGACAGGCAGACACGGTTGCAGCGGTCGCAGGGGAAAATTGGTGGGTTGGGGTTGGGTGTTGGGTTTTTCCTCCTTTGCCTTTTGTCAGTGAGGTGGGCTCTACGGTCTTCTTCAAAGGAGGTTGCTGCCCGCCGAACTGTGAGGTGCCAAGATGCACGGTTTGAGGCGAGATCAGCCTACCGGCGGTGGTCAATGTGGCAGGCACCAAGAGATTTCTTTAGGCAGTCCTTGTACCTCTTCTTTGGTGCACTTCTGTCACGGTGGCCAGTGGAGAGCTCGCCATATAACTGTGTATCAAATTGCTGAATTTTATCCAGTATTGCGTCTTCCACTTCTAAATCCTGGGTGCTGCAGAAAATGGCAAACCGAGCCAAGTCCATCACGGGCACCCATCACCTGTCCACTGAAGATATCCACGTGAGGCTCTGCCTTAAGAAGGCATCCAATGTCATCAAGGATGCCATGACCCTGGTTACAATCTCTTCTCACTGCTACCCTCAGGCAGAAGGTACAGAAAACTGAAGTTCAACAAACTCTCGGTTAAAGAACAGCTATGAGAACGTCCCAGTACTACCCTAGCCATAAACTACTCCGAGACCACAAAAAGATCTGTCTGATTATTTGTAATAATACGACTCCAGAGGACCCCAGTAGATATTCACCAAGACAAATAGTTACTAAAACAAAAGTTGTTTTTAATTATCTTTAAGCATGAAAACAGAATCACACTTGAACTTAACTTAACTAACGTAATTTAACCCCTTTCTAATTCTAAGCACACATATATGCAATGTGTGTGTAAGTTCAGAAAAGTTCTTTGGTTCACAGTCCAATCTCACTTCTCATTCCTCCAAGTTCATTGGTTGCAGGCCATTCTTAGACTGTGCCCAGAATTTAACATTTATAAAGTTCACCAGGCTTTGGTGCTTGAAAAGTAAATGGTTACCGCTCAGGAAGGTTCTTGTTGGTTTTCAGAGAGATTTGTTGCTCCAGGACATCCACAACTAATGTACTTCCATCAGCCACTTCAATGTTTTGCCAAAGAAACTTGTCCCCTCACTGTTCTCCAGATGATAACCTCTTTCTTTCAGGTCACCACAGAGTGTCTTTTTGTTTCCCTTATTCCAAATGAAACATATTAAACAGCCAGTCCTCGCCTCTTGCATGAACCACAAGGGCTTTGACCAGGCCATCTTCCAAATGGGGCTTTCCCCAAGCTTGCCAGCTTGTCCTGTTCCAGGTCCAGTTGCTGTTACTGGCTATAACACTGTAAAAATGATCTCTGTGCGCTTGTGTGTGTGTGTGTGTGTGTGTGTGTGTGTGTGTGTGTGTGTGTGTGTGTGTGT
Source organism: Narcine bancroftii (assembly GCF_036971445.1). NCBI lineage: Eukaryota > Metazoa > Chordata > Chondrichthyes > Torpediniformes > Narcinidae > Narcine > Narcine bancroftii. The sequence goes on along the minus strand of NC_091473.1, from coordinate 133,422,971 downwards.
GTGTGTGTGTGTGTGTGTGTGTGTGTGTGTGTGTGTGTGTGTGTGTGTGTCTCTCTCTGAGAGAAAGCCTGTTTGACGCTCTCTCCTTGTAAAACCACATGACCCTCTTAGAACAACTCCAGACAATCTGCAGCTCCAACAAGACCTTTCATCTGGTGCCTTTTGTAAACAACAATGCATTTGTGAAGTCTCTTAGGCACTCTCCAAAGCTTTTGCAAAAGCTGCGGAGCTGCTATATCTAGCATTAGCAGAGCTCCAGTGTTTCAAATAAGATCTGTTCTGAAGTGTTTGTATGTGACCTACTCTAACAAACCTTTCCCAATTTATCTCCCAAAAACATATCTATATACTCTGTCACAGTAACATCAATTGCTCTCATCCATAAAATCAACAGTGAATATCTATCCTTTTATTGTTCTATCTCTTTTTAATTTTCATGGCAGATTATGGTCATTTATATTTTAACATAACATAACATAACATAACAATTACAGCACGGAAACAGGCCATTAGGCCCTTCTAGTCCGCACCGAACCAAACACCCCTTTCTAGTCCCACCTCCCTGCACAATGCCCATAACCCTCCATCTTCTTCTCATCCATATACCTGTCCAACCTTTTCTTAAATAATACAATTGACTCCGCCGCCACTATTTCTCCCGAAAGCTCATTCCACGCGGCTACCACTCTCTGAGTAAAGAAGTTCCCCTTCATGTTACCTCTAAACCTCTGCCCCTTAATTCTTAACTCATGTCCTCTTGTTTTAATCTTTCCTCCTCTTAACGGAAATAGTCTATCCACATCCCCTCTGTCTATCCCTTTCATAATCTTAAATACCTCTATCAAATCCCCTCTCAACCTTCTACGCTCCAAAGAATAAAGACCTAATCTGTCCAATCTCTCCCTGTACTCTAGATGCTTAAACCCAGGTAACATTCTGGTAAACCTTCTCTGCACTCTCTCCACTCTGTTTATATCCTTCCTATAATTAGGCGACCAGAACTGCACACAGAACTCCAAATTAGGCCGCACCAACGTCTTATACAATCTCAACCTTACGTACCTGTGTGGCTTCAGCAAGTAGGTTTTCTGGTGCATTGTACTTCTGTATATGACTCATCTCTAAAGGAAGCAACTGTTTGCACAGAGAAAGGAGGTAAGGTGGAATTGTGTATTGATCTGTGCACTAGGACCCGATGAAAAGCTTAGTTTTGTGTGCTCTTCAGATATATCAACTCATACTTCAGTGAAAAGCAAACAACGAGATGTTCAGGAGAGTCAGCGGGTCAGGCAGTGTCCATGGAGTCAACGTTCAGATCGGAACATTTGTTGAGAATTCTCTGGTGTCAGCAAAGGGTCCAGACCTGAAACAGAATAAACACAGAAAAAGGTTCAGAAAGGGGAAGAAATCTCAGTGTTTATATATATATATGTGTGTGTGTGTGTGTGTGTGTGTGTGTGTGTGTGTGTGTGTGTGTGTGTGTGTGTGTGTGTGTATGTGTGCGTGTGCCTGTGTGTTCGTGTGTGTGATTGTTCTGTGTGTGTGATTGTTCTGTGTGTGTGTCTGTACGTGTTTGTGTGTGTGTCCGTGTGTCTGTGTTTGTGTGTCTGTTATTGTGTGTATGTGCACTGGTGTCATTAGAGGGTGGTGGGGGGTGTGGACCGCATTGAGTGACATCAAGGGGGGGGGGCACAAAATAACTATCTATTCACTCGGAAAAGGATATGGAATCGTGTAGGTTAAGAGAAACAAAAGGGGTGATTGTGGAAAATTTAGGGATTAGGAAAGAGGAGGTGTTGGAACCTTTGAGGCATATAAAGGTGGATAAATCTCTGGGTCCCAACAGGATTGTCCCCAGGACCTTGAGGGAAGTCAGGGAGGAAATAGCAGAGGCTCTGACAACGATTTTTCAAAAGTCACTAAAGGGAGGCATGGTGCCGCAGGATTGGCGTATCACAAATGTGGTTTCTCTGTTTAAAAAGGGCTCCAGGTGTAGGCCCAGCAATTATAGGCCAGTAGGTTTAATGTCGGAGGTCACTAAACTAATGGAAATTATTCCTAGGGATAATATGTATAAGTATCTGGAGAGGCAGGGACTGATCAGAGACACCCAACATGGGTTTGTGCAGGGATGGTCATGTTTGATAAATCTTATTGAATTTTTTGAGGAGGTGACTAGGAAAGTTGATGAGGGTAGAGCAGTAGATGTTGTCTATATGGATTTCAGAAAGGCCTTCGATAAGGTTCCACATGGAAAGTTGGTAAGGAAGGTTCAAGTGCTAAGTCAGATGGGTTCAATAGTGGCTAGAAGGTAGATGCCAGAGTGTCATGGTGGGTAACTGTATGACAGGATGGAGGCCGGTGATGAGCAGTATGTCTCAGGGATCGGTGTTGGGTCCCTTGTTGTTTGTAATTTACATTTGGATGATAGAGTGGTAAATTGGATGAATAAATATGCAGACGATACAAAAATAGAGGGAGTTATGGATAGTGAAGATGGTTTTTGGAGACTGCAGAATTATTTGGACTGCTTAGAAGATTGGGCTGAAAGATGGCAGATGGAGTTAATCAAAACAGGACATATGCAGTGAAGGGGAGGGCATTGAGGAATGCAGAGAAACAGAGAGATCTTGGAATAATGGTTCATCATTCTTTGAAAGTGGGTTCTCATGTAGATAGAGTGGTAAAGAAGGCATTTGGTATGTTGGCCTTTATAAATCAAACCATAGAATATAGGAGTTGAGAAGTGATGTTAAGACTATTCAAGGCATTGGAGGGGCCAAATTTGGAATATTGTGTGCAGTTCTGGAGCCCGAATTAGAGGAAGGATATTAATAAGGTAGAAATAGTGCAGAAAAGATTTACTAAAATGTTGCCTGGATGGCAGTATCTCGAATACAAAGAAAGATTGAGTCAACTGGGTCATTATTCATTGGAGCGTAGAAGGTTGGGGTGGGGGGAAGAATTTGATATTTAAAATTAGGAAGGGGATAGATAGAGTAGATGTGAATAGGCTCTTCCTCTTGATGGTAGGTGAGATTAGAATGAGGAATTATAAGTTAAAGGTTAGGGAAAAAACTTCAGAAGTAACATAAGAGGGAGTTTCTTCACTCAGAGAGTGGTGGCTGAGTGGAATGACCTTCTGGAAAAGGTGGTTGCAGCCGGGTCAATTTTGTCATTTAAGAAAAAAGTTGGATAGGTGCATAGATGTGAGGAGATTGGAGGGTTATGGCCAGGGTGCAGGCAAGTGGAACTAGAGGAGATCACTTAAATCAATGCAGACTAGAGGGGCCAAGATGGCCTGTTTCCGTACTGTAATTGTTATATGGTTATGGTTATATAAAATTTTTGTGCAATTTGTTACTTCTCAGACTAGCAGCAATAGAAATTATCTAAGACAGTTGTTTTGCTTTCTTTTTAAAACATTTTCATTGATTTTTAATAAAGAACTTATTCAAGCAAAAAGGGTACAATTCAATAAGATAGTATAACTAAAGATAGATAACTATAAGATAGATAACGAAATAAGACATTCCGTATATCACTAACATACATAAATTGTAAATCATATCCAGCATTCATATTCTAAATAGAATATACATTTTTTTGAAAAATTAACTTCTAATAATACAAAAACAGAGGTAAGAGGAAAATAGTAGAGGAGAAAAACTCAAACCCCTTATCTAACCGTGTTGCCAGATGCGAGATATGACTGGTATTGAAAGAAAAATGAAGGTTAAAAAAATTAATGAGGAACGTGAAAAAGATACACGTCAAATAATTTAATTACATTGGATTAAAATTATAAAGTTAATGAGTCATAAATGACCCCATAACGTCTTGAATCTTACATCTAAATTATTAATTAAATAATGAATCTTTTCCTTGTTCAAACAGGACATGATGTCAGTCAACCACTGATGAATTCACTGTAGAAAAAAAAATCACCTTTCTCAACCCTCGTTACATGACGATATTTTTCAGAGAAGGTTTAGAGAAGGTATTCGAAGCTTTAAGGATCTGTCCACAGATGGATATTTTGCATCATTTGAACAGATTACTGCTAAATTTAACTTGCCCAAATCTCAATTCTTTAGGTATCTGCAAGTCCATCATTTTCTTGAGGCACAAGTTTCTAATTTCCCAAGAGAGTCTGAATCAAATTTTGTAATGAGGTTTTTAGCTTAATGCCTTCTCGTAAAGGTTTAATATCTAATATTTATGAGAAATTGTTATGTTTAAATCAGACTTCGTTAGTTAAAATCAAAAATGCTTGGGTACAGGATTTAAATTTGACTCTATCGGACGTGGATTGGGACACAGTTCTTAAGTTGGTTAATAGTTCTTTGTTATGGTCTAATAGACTCTATTACAATTCAAGGTGGTACACAGAGCATATATGTCTAAGGCTAAATTGTCTTGCTTTTATTCCGATTTGACTCCCTGGCCTGACAGGTGTAAGAGCAGAGAAACATCATTAATTCATATGTTTTGGATTTGTCCTAGTCTAGAAAAATACTGTAGAGAATTTTTCCATATTCTATCAAAAAATTTTAATACAGATTTAACACCTAATCCTTTGGCGGCCCTCTTCGGTACAACAGGAGGGAAGGATTCTTTTTTATCTTTGTCTCAGAGTTGTGCCATTTATTTCTTTTGGTGAGGTGAGTGATTTTACATAAATGGAAGGATGCTGCCCGGCCTACTCATGATCAGTGGTTGTGTGACATCATTTCCTGTTTGAACATGGAAAAGATACATTATTCAATTCATAATTTAGATGATGTTATTTTTATCTATAACTAATAACACCTTAAGTATCTAAACTTAACCCCCAACTATGTGTGAATATACTGTGTGTGCGTGCATGTGTGTCCATCTGTGTCTATCTGTCCACCTGTGTGTGATACCCAAACCGTTACAGCTAAGGCATCATTCTGGAAAGACATTCCAAAGTCGGTCTTAGAAATCCAGTGTTGACATGAAGACTCTTAAATGGATGGAAAAAGTAATCATGAACAATGATCTTCTAAATTTAAAATAACTAAACATTTTTTTTAGATATTCACAGATTAGGAGCTTTTTAAGTTCCTTGATATTAAGACTCCCTCAAGATTTGAAATTAAAGAGGATAGAAAAAATTTATAATCTTAAACCAAATACCAAAAAGTTGATATCAGTTCTCTATGAGCTGTTATTGATGTCTAGTGGTGATTTCCTGGACAGGACAAAGAAATGATGGGAACAAGCTTTTCAATAAGAATTTTCTGATGATCGATGGAATTCTATTTTGGAATTGGTTAATTCATCTTCTCTATGTGCCTTACACTCATTATTGCAATTTAACGTACACCGACCTTACTTTTCCAAAGTTCATTTGGCTAAATTTATACTTATTTCTCATTAAAGTGTGACAGATGTAAGAGTGAAAAAGGTTCATTATTTCATATGTTTTGGTCATGTTCCTTACTTTCCAAATATTAAGAAAGTATCTTCCGTACCTTGTCTTTAGTTCTTAATGTTAATTTGGCTCCTAATCCTTCTCTTTCCCTATTTGAAGGAAGTAAATCAACTGATTTAAATTTCTCTGCGGTACAATCCCATATAGTTGCCTTTGCTCTCTTGATTGCAAGAGCTATAACTTATGAGATGGAAGGATGCTATTCTTCCTACACAGACTCAGTGGTTATCTGACGTGATGGCATGTTGGACTCTGGAAAAACCGTGCCCTCTACACAACTGTGCCCTCTACACTAACCGTGCCCCCTACACTAACCGTGCCCCCCACACTAACCGTGCCTCCTATACTAACCGTGTCCCCTGCACTAACTG